>NC_069503.1:135713117-135830617 GCF_027579735.1 Bombina bombina
TTTAGGATTTATATGTATTTTACAGGCAACTTTGTATTTATTTTAACTAGGTACAATAGTTATTAAATAGTTAATAACTATTTAATAACTACCTAGCTAAAATAAATACAAATTTACCTGTAAAATAAATCATAACCTAAGTTACAATTACACCTAACACTACACTATCATTAAATTAACTAAATAAATGAATCCTATATAAAACTAAAGACTTACCTGTAAAATAAACCCTAATATAGCTGCAATATAACTAATAGTTACATTGTAGCTATTTTATCATTTATATTTATTGTACAGGCAACTTTGTATTCATTTTAACTAGGTTCAATAGCTATTAAATAGATATTGACTATTTAATAGCTACCTAGTTAAAATAATTACAAAATTACCTGTAAAATAAATCCTAACCTAAGTTACAATTAAACCTAACACTACACTATCATTAAATAAATTAACTACAAGTACCTACAATTAAATACAATTAAAAAAACTAAACTAAAGTACAACCCCCCCCACTAAATTACAAAAAATAAAAAAATATTACAAGAATTTTAAACTAATTACACCTAATCTAAGCCCCCTAATAAAATAACAAAGCCCCCCAAAATAAAAAAATGCCCTACCCTATACTAAATTACAAAAGTAATCAGCTCTATTACCTTACCAGCCCTGAACAGGGGCATGCCCCAAAGAAAACAGCTCTTTTGCCTGTAAAAAAAAAACACAATCCCCCCCCCACATTACAACCCACCACCCACATACCCCTACTCTAACCCAAACCCCCCTTAAATAAACCTAACACTACCCCCCTGAAGATCTCCCTACCTTGAGTCGTGTTCACCCAGCCGGGCCGAAGTCTTCATCCGATGGGGCAGAAGAGGACATCCAGACCGGCAGAAGTCTTCATCCAAGCGGGGCAAGAAGAGGTCTTCCATCCATCAGAAAAGTACAAAAAAACAAACAAACACTAAATTAGCAAAAATAATAAAATATTACAATAATTTTAAACTAATTAAACCTAATCTAAGCCCCCTACTAGCTATTAATATAGCTACAATATAACTAATAGTTACATTGTAGCTATTTTAGGATTTATATTTATTTTACAGGCAACTTTGTATTTATTTTAACTAGGTACAATAGCTATTAAATAGTTAATAACTATTTAATAACTACCTAGCTAAAATAAATACAAATTTACCTGTAAAATAAACCCTAACCTAAGTTACAATTACACCTAACACTACACTGTCATTAAATTAACTAAATAAATTAATCCTATATAAAACTAAAGACTTACCTGTAAAATAAACCCTAATATAGCTACAATATAACTAATAGTTACATTGTAGCTATTTTAGCATTTATATTTATTGTACAGGCAACTTTGTATTTATTTTAACTAGGTACAATAGCTATTAAATAGATATTTACTGTTTAATAGCTACCTAGTTAAAATAATTACAAAATTACCTGTAAAATAAATCCTAACCTAAGTTACTATTAAACCTAACACTACACTATCATTAAATAAATTAACTACAAGTACCTACAATTAAATACAATGAAATAAACTAAACTAAAGTACAAAAAAAACAAACACTAAATTACAAAAAATAAAAAAAATTACAAGAATTTTAAACTAATTACACCTAATCTAAGCCCCCTAATAAAATAACAAAGCCCCCCAAAATAAAAAAATGCCCTACCCTATACTAAATTACAAAAGTAATCAGCTCTATTACCTTACCAGCCCTGAACAGGGCCTTTTGCGGGGCATGCCCCAAAGAAAACAGCTCTTTTGCCTGTAAAAAAAAACACAATACCCCCCCCACATTACAACCCACCACCCACATACCCCTACTCTAACCCAAACCCCCCTTAAATAAACCTAACACTACCCCCCTGAAGATCTCTCTACCGTGTCTTCACCCAGCGGGCCGAAGTCTTCATCCGATGGGGCAGAAGAGGACATCCAGACCGGCAGAAGTCTTCATCCAAGCGGGGCAAGAAGAGGTCTTCCATCCATCAGAAGTCTTGATCCAGGCGGCATCTTCTCTGTTCATCCATCGGGAGCGGAGCGGCAGCATCCTGAAGACATCCCACGCAGAGCATCCTCTTCTTTCTTGATCCGACGACTAGGTGACTGTACCTTTAAGTGACGTCATCCAAGATGGCGTCCCTTGAATTCCGATTGGCTGATAGGATTCTATCAGCCAATCGGAATTAAGGTAGGAAAAATCTGATTGGCTGATTCAATCAGCCAATCAGATTCAAGTTCAATCCGATTGGCTGATGGAATCAGCCAATCAGATTGACCTCGCATTCTATTGGCTGTTCCGATCAGCCAATAGAATGCGAGCTCAATCTGATTGGCTGATTCCATCAGCCAATCGCATTGAACTTGAATCTGATTGGCTGATTGAATCAGCCAATCAGATTTTTCCTACCTTAATTCCGATTGGCTGATAGAATCCTATCAGCCAATCGGAATTCAAGGGACGCCATCTTGGATGACGTCACTTAAAGGTACAGTCACCTAGTCGTCGGATCAAGAAAGAAGAGGATGCTCTGCGTGGGATGTCTTCAGGATGCTGCCGCTCCGCTCCCGATGGATGAACAGAGAAGATGCCGCCTGGATCAAGACTTCTGATGGATGGAAGACCTCTTCTTGCCCCGCTTGGATGAAGACTTCTGCCGGTCTTGATGTCCTCTTCTGCCCCATCGGATGAAGACTTCGGCCCGCTGGGTGAAGACACGGTAGGGAGATCTTCAGGGGGGTAGTGTTAGGTTTATTTAAGGGGGGTTTGGGTTAGAGTAGGGGTATGTGGGTGGTGGGTTGTAATGTGGGGGGGGGGGGTATTGTGTTTTTTTTTACAGGCAAAAGAGCTGTTTTCTTTGGGGCATGCCCCGCAAAAGGCCCTGTTCAGGGCTGGTAAGGTAATAGAGCTGATTACTTTTGTAATTTAGTATAGGGTAGGGCATTTTTTATTTTGGGGGGCTTTGTTATTTTATTAGGGGGCTTAGATTAGGTGTAATTAGTTTAAAATTCTTGTAATATTTTTTTATTTTTTGTAATTTAGTGGGGGGGGTTTGTACTTTAGTTTAGTTTTTTTAATTGTATTTAATTGTAGGTACTTGTAGTTAATTTATTTAATGATAGTGTAGTGTTAGGTTTAATAGTAACTTAGGTTAGGATTTATTTTACAGGTAATTTTGTAATTATTTTAACTAGGTAGCTATTAAACAGTAAATATCTATTTAAAAGCTATTATACCTAGTTAAAATAAATACAAAGTTGCCTGTAAAATAAATATAAATGCTAAAATAGCTACAATGTAACTATTAGTTATATTGTAGCTATATTAGAGTTTATTTTACAGGTAAGTATTTAGTTTTATATAGGATTAATTTATTTAGTTAATTTAATGACAGTGTAGTGTTAGGTGTAATTGTAACTTAGGTTAGGGTTTATTTTACAGGTAAATTTGTATTTATTTTAGCTAGGTAGTTATTAAATAGTTATTAACTATTTAATAGCTATTGTACCTAGTTAAAATAAATACAAAGTTGCCTGTAAAATAAATATAAATCCTAAAATAGCTACAATGTAACTATTAGTTATATTGTAGCTATATTAATAGCTAGTAGGGGGCTTAGATTAGGTGTAATTAGTTTAAAATTATTGTAATATTTTATTATTCTTGCTAATTTAGTGTTTGTTTATTTTTTTGTACTTTTCTGATGGATGGAAGACCTCTTCTTGCCCCGCTTGGATGAAGACTTCTGCTGGTCTGGATGTCCTCTTCTGCCCCATCGGATGAAGACTTCGGCCTGGCTGGGTGAACACGACTCAAGGTAGGGAGATCTTCAGGGGGGTAGTGTTAGGTTTATTTAAGGGGGGTTTGGGTTAGAGTAGGGGTATGTGGGTGGTGGGTTGCAATGTGGGGGGGGGTATTGTGTTTTTTTTTAACAGGCAAAAGAGCTGTTTTCTTTGGGGCATGCCCCGCAAAAGGCCCTGTTCAGGGCTGGTAAGGTAATAGAGCTGTTAACTTTTGTAATTTAGTATAGGGTAGGGCATTTTTTTTTATTTTGGGGGGCTTTGTTATTTTATTAGGGGGCTTAGATTAGGTGTAATTAGTTTAAAATTCTTGTAATATTTTTTTATTTTTTGTAATTTAGTGGGGGGGGTTTGTACTTTAGTTTAGTTTTTTTAATTGTATTTAATTGTAGGTACTTGTAGTTAATTTATTTAATGATAGTGTAGTGTTAGGTTTAATTGTAACTTAGGTTAGGATTTATTTTACAGGTAATTTTGTAATTATTTTAACTAGGTAGCTATTAAATAGTCAATATCTATTTAATAGCTATTGAACCTAGTTAAAATAAATACAAAGTTGCCTGTACAATAAATATAAATGCTAAAATAGCTACAATGTAACTATTAGTTATATTGCAGCTATATTAGGGTTTATTTTACAGGTAAGTCTTTAGTTTTATATAGGATTCATTTATTTAGTTAATTTAATGATAGTGTAGTGTTAGGTGTAATTGTAACTTAGGTGATGATTTATTTTACAGGTAAATTTGTATTTATTTTAGCTAGGTAGTTATTAAATAGTTATTAACTATTTAATAACTATTGTACCTAGTTAAAATAAATACAAAGTTGCCTGTAAAATAAATATAAATCCTAAAATAGCTACAATGTAACTATTAGTTATATTGAAGCTATATTAATAGCTAGTAGGGGGCTTAGATTAGGTGTAATTAGTTTAAAATTATTGTAATATTTTATTATTCTTGCTAATTTAGTGTTTGTTTATTTTTTTGTACTTTTCTGATGGATGGAAGACCTCTTCTTGCCCCGCTTGGATGAAGACTTCTGCTGGTCTGGATGTCCTCTTCTGCCCCATCGGATGAAGACTTCGGCCTGGCTGGGTGAACACGACTCAAGGTAGGGAGATCTTCAGGGGGGTAGTGTTAGGTTTATTTAAGGGGGGTTTGGGTTAGAGTAGGGGTATGTGGGTGGTGGGTTGTAATGTGGGGGGGGGGTATTGTGTTTTTTTTTAACAGGCAAAAGAGCTGTTTTCTTTGGGGCATGCCCCGCAAAAGGCCCTGTTCAGGGCTGGTAAGGTAATAGAGCTGTTAACTTTTGTAATTTAGTATAGGGTAGGGCATTTTTTTTTATTTTGGGGGGCTTTGTTATTTTATTAGGGGGCTTAGATTAGGTGTAATTAGTTTAAAATTCTTGTAATATTTTTTTATTTTTTGTAATTTAGTGGGGGGGGTTTGTACTTTAGTTTAGTTTTTTTAATTGTATTTAATTGTAGGTACTTGTAGTTAATTTATTTAATGATAGTGTAGTGTTAGGTTTAATTGTAACTTAGGTTAGGATTTATTTTACAGGTAATTTTGTAATTATTTTAACTAGGTAGCTATTAAATAGTCAATATCTATTTAATAGCTATTGAACCTAGTTAAAATAAATACAAAGTTGCCTGTACAATAAATATAAATGCTAAAATAGCTACAATGTAACTATTAGTTATATTGCAGCTATATTAGGGTTTATTTTACAGGTAAGTCTTTAGTTTTATATAGGATTCATTTATTTAGTTAATTTAATGATAGTGTAGTGTTAGGTGTAATTGTAACTTAGGTGATGATTTATTTTACAGGTAAATTTGTATTTATTTTAGCTAGGTAGTTATTAAATAGTTATTAACTATTTAATAACTATTGTACCTAGTTAAAATAAATACAAAGTTGCCTGTAAAATAAATATAAATCCTAAAATAGCTACAATGTAACTATTAGTTATATTGAAGCTATATTAATAGCTAGTAGGGGGCTTAGATTAGGTGTAATTAGTTTAAAATTATTGTAATATTTTATTATTTTTGGTAATTTAGTGTTTGTTTGTATTTTGGTACTTGTATGATGGATGAAAGACCTCTTCTTGCCCCGCTTGGATGAAGACTTCTGCCGGTCTGGATGTCCTCTTCTGCCCCATCGGATGAAGACTTCGGCCTGGCTGGGTGAACACGACTCAAGGTAGGGAGATCTTCAGGGGGGTAGTGTTAGGTTTATTTAAGGGGGGTTTGGGTTAGAGTAGGGGTATGTGGGTGGTGGGTTGTAATGTGGGGGGGGGTATTGTGTTTTTTTTTAACAGGCAAAAGAGCTGTTTTCTTTGGGGCATGCCCCGCAAAAGGCCCTGTTCAGGGCTGGTAAGGTAATAGAGCTGTTAACTTTTGTAATTTAGTATAGGGTAGGGCATTTTTTTTTATTTTGGGGGGCTTTGTTATTTTATTAGGGGGCTTAGATTAGGTGTAATTAGTTTAAAATTCTTGTAATATTTTTTTATTTTTTGTAATTTAGTGGGGGGGGGTTGTACTTTAGTTTAGTTTTTTTAATTGTATTTAATTGTAGGTACTTGTAGTTAATTTATTTAATGATAGTGTAGTGTTAGGTTTAATTGTAACTTAGGTTAGGATTTATTTTACAGGTAATTTTGTAATTATTTTAACTAGGTAGCTATTAAATAGTCAATATCTATTTAATAGCTATTGAACCTAGTTAAAATAAATACAAAGTTGCCTGTACAATAAATATAAATGCTAAAATAGCTACAATGTAACTATTAGTTATATTGCAGCTATATTAGGGTTTATTTTACAGGTAAGTCTTTAGTTTTATATAGGATTCATTTATTTAGTTAATTTAATGATAGTGTAGTGTTAGGTGTAATTGTAACTTAGGTGATGATTTATTTTACAGGTAAATTTGTATTTATTTTAGCTAGGTAGTTATTAAATAGTTATTAACTATTTAATAACTATTGTACCTAGTTAAAATAAATACAAAGTTGCCTGTAAAATAAATATAAATCCTAAAATAGCTACAATGTAACTATTAGTTATATTGAAGCTATATTAATAGCTAGTAGGGGGCTTAGATTAGGTGTAATTAGTTTAAAATTATTGTAATATTTTATTATTTTTGGTAATTTAGTGTTTGTTTGTATTTTGGTACTTGTATGATGGATGAAAGACCTCTTCTTGCCCCGCTTGGATGAAGACTTCTGCCGGTCTGGATGTCCTCTTCTGCCCCATCGGATGAAGACTTCGGCCCGGCTGGGTGAACACGACTCAAGGTAGGGAGATCTTCAGGGGGGTAGTGTTAGGTTTATTTAAGGGGGGTTTGGGTTAGAGTAGGGGTATGTGGGTGGTGGGTTGTAATGTGGGGGGGGGAGATTGTGGTTTTTTTTACAGGCAAAAGAGCTGTTTTCTTTGGGGCATGCCCCGCAAAGGGCCCTGTTCAGGGCTGGTAAGGTAATAGAGCTGTTAACTTTTGTAATTTAGTATAGGGTAGGGCATTTTTTTTATTTTGGGGGGCTTTGTTATTTTATTAGGGGGCTTAGATTAGGTGTAATTAGTTTAAAATTCTTGTAATATTTTTTTATTTTTTGTAATTTAGTTTTTTTTTTTTTTTTTGTAATTTAGTGGGGGGTTTTTGTACTTTAGCTTATTTAATTGTAGATAATTGTAGGTACTTGTAGTTAATTTATTTAATGACAGTGTAGTGTTAGGTTTAATTGTAACTTAGGTTAGGATTTATTTTACAGGTAATTTTGTAATTATTTTAACTAGGTAGCTATTAATTAGTCAATAACTATTTAATAGCTTTTGTACCTAGTTAAAATAAATACAAAGTTGCCTGTAAAATAAATATAAATGCTAAAATAGCTACAATGTAACTATTAGTTATATTGCAGCTTTATTAGGGTTTATTTTACAGGTAAGTATTGTGTTTTAAATATGATTCATTTATTTAGTTAATTTAATGATAGTGTAGTGTTAGGTGTAATTGTAACTTAGGTTAGTATTTATTTTACAGGTAAATTTGTAATTATTTTAACTAGGTAGCTATTAAACAGTAAATATCTATTTAATAGCTATTGTACCTAGTTAAAATAAATACAAAGTTGCCTGTAAAATAAATATAAATGCTAAAATAGCTACAATGTAATTATTAGTTATATTGTAGCTATATTAGGGTTTATTTTACAGGTAAGTCTTTAGTTTTAAATAGGATTCATTTATTTAACTATAGTAAACTTATTTCGTTTTATTTAAATTATATTTAAGTTAGGGGGTGTTAGTGTTAGGGTTAGACTTAGGTTTAGGGGTTAATAACCTTATTATAGTAGCGGCGACGTTGGGGGCGTGAGGTTAGGGGTTAATAATTGTAGGTAGGTGGCGGCGATGTTAGGGAGGGCAGATTAGGGGTTAATAAAATGTATTATAGTGTTTGCGAGGCGGGAGTGCGGCGGTTTAGGGGTTAATACATTTATTATAGTGGCGGCGATTTGCGGTCGGCAGATTAGGGGTTAATACTTGTAGTTAGATTGCGGGGACGTTGGGGGGGGCAGATTAGGGGTTAATAACTATAATGTAGGGGTCGGCGGTGTTAGGGACAGCAGATTAGGGGTTAATAGCTATAATGTAGGCGGCGGCGATATCGGGTCGGCAGATTAGGGGTTAATACTTGTAGTTAGATTGCGGAGACGTTGGGGGAGGCAGATTAGGGGTTAATAACTATAATGTAGGGGTCGGCGGTGTTAGGGACAGCAGATTAGGGGTTAATAGCTATAATGTAGGCGGCGGCGATATCGGGTCGGCAGATTAGGGGTTAATACTTGTAGTTAGATTGCGGCGACGTTGGGGGGGGCAGATTAGGGGTTAATAACTATAATGTAGGGGTCGGCGGTGTTAGGGACAGCAGATTAGGGGTTAATAGCTATAATGTAGGCGGCGGCGATATCGGGTCGGCAGATTAGGGGTTAATACTTGTAGTTAGATTGCGGCGACGTTGGGGGAGGCAGATTAGGGGTTAATAACTATAATGTAGGGGTCGGCGGTGTTAGGGACAGCAGATTAGGGGTTAATAGCTATAATGTAGGTTGCGGCGATATCCGATCGGCAGATTAGGGGTTAAATAATGTTATTATAGGGTTTGCGATGTGGGGGGGCCTCGGTTTAGTGATTCATAGGTAGTTTATGGGTGTTAGTGACTTAGTGTACTAAATGGGTGTTAGTGTACTAAAAACATACCGAATTTCGGAACGGAATAGAACCGAATTCAGCCGAATCAGAATAAATCCGAAACGAATTTATTCGGATCCGAATAAATCCGAAACGAATTTATTCAAATTTTGCCGAATCCGATTCGATCCGAAACGAAATTTGAAAAGTCCGAATCGATCCGAACCGAAAACGAACCGAATTTTTTAGCCGTGCACATGTCTAGTCTGCCATTTTTTTGTTACCAATAAAGATAGAACACTCCGTCCTATTATTGATTACCGAGCATTAAATGCAATAACAATAAAAAATCGATATCCACTTCCATTGATACCGGAATTATTAGAACGGTTGACTGGGGCAACAATTTTCACTAAATTAGACCTGAAAGGGGCTTACAACCTCATCCGTATGAGACCCGGTGATGAGTGGAAAACAGCATTTAAAACTCGGTACGGATTGTACCAGTATAATGTTATGCCTTTTGGCTTAACTAATGCACCCGCCACCTTTCAATTCTTTATCAATGAGATAGTCAAAGATCTCATGGATATATGTGCTATAGTATATCTGGACGACATACTCATTTACTCCAAGAATCTTTCCGAACATCAAAAGCATGTAAGATGGGTGCTCTCAACCTTACGAGAACATCAACTATACGCTAAAATGGAGAAATGTTATTTCAATCAAAATACAATTAAATTCCTTGAATACATCATCTCGTCGAATTCAAATGGATCCAGAAAAGATTACTTCCATACTCGACTGGCCAACCCCTACAAATGTGAAATCATTACAGAGATTCCTCGGCTTTTCCAATTTTTATAGAAAATTTATTGATCACTACTCCACTACTGTACAGCCACTCACTCGTTTAACTGGGAAGGGAAAATTTCATTGGAATTCTGAAGCAGAAACTGCTTTTCAAGTACTTAAAACTAAATATACAACTGGTCCTTTTCTACAATTACCCAATCCAAAACTTCCATATACATTGGAAGTGGATGCATCAAATATGGGGATTGGTACGGTCCTATCGCAACCCGATCACAATACTCAAGAAGAACATCCTATTGCCTATTTTTCACGTTTATTAACTCCAGCAGAAAAAAATTATTCAATAGGGGATAAGGAGTTACTGGCTGTTAAAGCAGCCCTAGATCAATGGAGATATCTTCTAGAAGGGAGTTCCACCCCTTTTACCATATACACAGATCATAAGAATCTTCAATATTTGAAGAAAAGTAAAACATTGACTTCCCGACAGGTACACTGGGCCTTATTTCTTGATAGGTTTAATTTCATCTTAACCTATAGACCAGGAAGTAAAAATGTAAGGGCAGATGCCCTCTCCAGAACGACAGAACCGTCTTCAACTGAAAAGGAAAAAAACCTATATCATACCACCAACAAAGATCATATGTGCCTTAACCACTTTACAATCCGACATACTAACAGCTCTCCAGACGGATTCAACTATACAAAAAAACTGTCTAAAGGATTCTTCAACAGGATTATACATTTACCATAACTTAACATATATTCCGCCAACATTACGGAACCAAATAATACAACTTCATCATGATCCACCTCTGGCTGGACATCCAGGCATAACACGTACTACAGAACTTATAAAAAGACAATACTGGTGGCCATCAATGAAAAAAGACATCTATCACTTCGTAACCTCTTGCCTCACCTGTACCACTAAGAAAAAAATGCATAAGAAACCTTGCGGTTTGCTTTCCCCTCTACCTACACCTATGAAACCCTGGAGTATGATAGGTATGGATTTTATTGTTGAATTACCTACATCAAATGGATACACAACTATCTTAGTAGTTATCTATCATTTAACCAAGTTGGCTCACTTCATACCTTTAAGACAAGTTCCTAATGCGACAACAACTGCAAAGGTCTTTTTGTCTAACATTGTGAAACTGCATGGACTTCCCACCTCCATTGTAACAGACCGGGGAACGCAATTTACATCAAAATTCTGGCGAAATTTATGTCAACAACTTAAAATATCAAACAGATACTCCACAGCCTATCATCCACAGTCCAATGGGTTAACTGAGCGCCTGAATAATAACCTTCAGGAAGACTGGTCGGAATGGCTCCCCATGGCTGAGTTCGGCTATAACAACTCAATAAACAATTCTACTAAACTATCTCCGTTCTATGCTACTTATGGTTACAACCCGTCTTCATTTCCAAATCCCACTTCCACATCCAACTCTCCTGCCGCTCATGACTACTCAACAACTATCAAACATACCCTTGAATTTCTCCATGACCAACTACAAAATGCTAAATTAACCCAGAAAAAGTATTTCCTGAATATAAGGAAGGTGATATGGTTTGGTTGTCTACCAGGAACATAAACATGAAGGTACCCTGTAAGAAATTAGCTTCACAATACTTAGGCCCGTTTGCCATTTCTAGAATCATAAATGACAATGCTGTCCGTTTACATTTACCGGATGACCTCCATATCCATCCATCCTTTCACGTATCCTTATTGAAACCCTACCTAGGTGACTTGGACACTCCATTGCCTTCTTCTTCTGGAACACTCTCACTTGTGGATGCTCTAGATGAGTACGAGGTGGGAAAGATCTTGGATTCTCGGATTCGGTATCGGATGATTGTCGTATTTGGTGCATTGGAGGAGTTATGACGATTCGGAAAATTTGTGGGTTTCTGTACACGATTTGAACGCCCCGCATCTCCTGGCCTCTTTCCATGCCAAGTACCCGTTAAAACCGGGTCCTGACCCCACGTCCAGGAGATCTTGACAGGGGGGATCTGTTAAGGACTACTGTTCCTTTAAGCACTAACATTCAACTTCCTGCTTGAATCTATAAAGGGAACACCTTTTCATCTGTTTCCTGCTTGATTATTGAAAGAGTATAGGGATAGTTAGCTAGACCGTATTTCTCTCCCATCACTTGGATTACAAATAATTATTTCTTTCCTCACCAACCTCTCACTAATGTTCAATCTTCAACCTGCTCATTTAAAACTCTCATCTGTTTATTTGAGTTTACTTTCAAAACAAAAGTAAAGAATCTCATCATCTCTCCCTCTCCTCTGCTACGGATCCGTGTGCCTGTCAGCATTTCACACTGCTGTGTGACGTCACACGCTAACCGCTAGCGTCTCATTCACTGCTCCTCCATCGAGTGCCTGGACATCGACTGAGTGATCTTTTGGATATCCATAAGGTAACTTCGGTGACAAATTCTTACACTGGATACCAAACCCTATCTTACCGGATAAATGTTATCCTGACTGTCAGCAGTACCGGAGGAGAACGGAGTTAAACAAGACAACAGCTCAGCTGCTGTGACCGGAACCGCAAGTATTATCATCCTTATTGCGAACTTCTCTCTAAGAGACTGTTTACATTCAATTAATACTAATTCATTCCTGAACTTATACTTTTGTCTAAAACCGTTTATTAAAAGAGGAGGACTTTCACATCTCTGATATAACGTTAAGAAAATAGAAATCATCTTCCATCAGATATTATACTTGCTTTACTTAAAATTAAGGAGAGAGTTAGTTATTTCTTATTCATACAATCCTATATAAAATCAAACACAAATTAACTCATTGTGAATTTGTGTTAACCTCTGTTTTAATCTTCTAAACCAAAATTCTGCTATTTGGGTTAAAACTTCCTCACTAAGTCAGGTGTGAACGAAGTAGTAACAAATAGCTACAAACTATCATTTTATATTCATTGTATATGTCCAAAGAATTGGAAAGTGATACATAACAGTATCAATGACCGAATCAGAGAACCCTCGCTTGGATAAAATCAAGCGTTCAATCTCCAAGCAGTTAGCTGTAGAGAAACTAGATTCAGGTGATGGAAGGGTCCCTGAATGAGACCTTCCTCAATGGAAGCTTCCACGGTGGCAGAGAGGACATGTCCACCAGATCCGCATACCAAGTCCTGCGCGGCCACACAGGAGCGATTAGAATTACTGAAGCCCTCTCCTGTTTGACCCGAGCAATCACCCGGGGAAGGAGGGCAAACGGTGGAAACACATAAGCTAGGCTAAACGACCAAGGCACTGCCAAGGCGTCTATCAGTTCGGCCTGAGGATCCCTTGATCTGGATCCGTATCTTGGGAGCTTGGCATTCTGACGAGATGCCATCAGATCCAATTCCGGTCTGCCCCACCTGAGAATCAGAGTGGCAAAGACTTTCGGATGGAGTTCCCATTCCCCCGGATGAAATATCTGTCTGCTCAAAAAGTCCGCTTCCCAGTTGTCCGCTCCTGGGATGTAGATTGCTGACAGATAACAAGAGTGAGCCTCCGCCCACTGAATTATCTTGGATACTTCTGTCATCGCTAAGGAACTCCTTGTTGCTCCCTGATGATTGATGTAAGCCACAGTCGTGATGTTGTCCGACTGGAACCGGATGAATTTGGCAGAAGCCAACTGAGGCCAAGCCTGAAGCGCATTGAATATCGCTCTTAACTCCAGAATATTGATTGGGAGTAGAGACTCCAACCGAGTCCACACACCCTGAGCCTTCAGGGAATTCCAGACTGCACCCCAACCTAGTAGACTGGCGTCCGTTGTCACTATCACCCATGAAGGTCTGCGGAAGCACGTCCCTTGGGACAGATGATCCTGTGACAACCACCAAAGAAGAGAGTCTCTTGTCTCCTGATCCATATCTATCTGAGGAGACAAATTTGCATACTGTCCATTCCACTGTCTGAGCATGCTCAGTTGTAGAGGTCTGAGATGAAAATGAGCAAACGGAATGATGTCCATTGCCACCACCATCAATCCAATTACCTCCATGCACTGAGCCACTGAAGGCCGAGGATTGGACTGAAAGGAACCCTTGTCTGTGGAATTAGTGAACTTTGTCAGTTGGTAAAAGGCCTGGATCAGAATATCGTCCAGATAAGGCGCCACTGCAATGCCCCGTGGTCTGAGAACCGCCAGCAGAGACCCTAGAACCTTTGTGAAGATCCTGGGTGCCGTGGCCAGCCTGAAGGGTAGAGTCACAAACTGAAAATGTTTGTCCAGAAAGGCAAATCTTAGGAACGGGTAATGATCTTTGTGGATAGGAATGTGAAGGTATGCATCCTTTAAATCCACGGTAGTCATATATTGACCCTCCTGGATCAATTGAAGAATTGTCTGAATAGTCTCCATCTTGAAGGATGGGACTCTGAGAAACTTGTTTAGATTCTTGAGGTCTAAAATGGGTCGGAATGTTCCCTCTTTTTTGGGAACCACGAAAAGATTTGAGTAAAACCCCTGCCCCTGTTCCAGAATTGAAACGGGACAAATTACTCCCATAGAGGAGAGGTCTTTTACACAATGTAATAATGCCTCTCTTTTTATCTGGTCTACAGACAATCGTGAAAGAAGGAACCTTCCCCTCGGGAAGGAATTTTTGAACTCCAGCTGATACCCTTGAGACACGATTTCCAGTGTCCAAGGTTCCTGAACGTCTCTTATCCAAGCCTGGAAAAAGAGAGAAAGTCTGCCCCCTACTAGATCCGGTCCCGGATCGGGGGCCGCCCCTTCATGCTGTCTTGGGAGCAGCAGCAGGCTTCTTGGGTTGTTTACCCTTGTTCCAAGCCTGGTTAGGTCTCCAGACGGACTTGGCTTGTGCAAAATTCCCTTCCTGTTTAGCAGAAGATGCAGAGGGGACTGCCTTGAAATTTCGAAAGGAACGAAAATTACTCTGTCTACTTCTCTGCTTAGAAGTCTTATCCTGAGGTAGGAGATGACCCTTACCTCCCGTAATGTCAGAAATTATCTCTTTCAAGTCAGGCCCGAATAGGGTTTTACCTTTGAAAAGAATAGCCAAAAGCTTGGATTTAGAGGACACATCCGCAGACCAAGACTTTAACCATAAGGCTCTGCGTGCTAAAATGGAAAATCCTGCATTTTTAGCCGCCAATTTGGCGATCTGGAAAGCGGCATCTGTAACAAAAGAATTCGCCAGCTTAAGGGCCTTAATTCTATCCAATATTTCCTCTAAAGAAGTCTCAGTCTTAAGAGATTCTTCTAAGGCATCAAACCAGAATGCGGTCGCAGTTGTAACCGGGACAATGCAGGCCATCGGTTGTAATAGAAACCCTTGATGAATAAATAGCTTTTTTAGAAGACCCTCCAATTTTTTGTCCATAGGGTCTTTGAAAGCACATCTGTCCTCAATAGGAATAGTTGTATGCTTAGTCAGGGTAGATATAGCTCCTTCCACCTTAGGGACCGTCTGCCAAGAATCCCGCACGGCGTCAGCTATAGGGTACATTTTCTTAAAGGTAGGGGAAGGTGAAAACAGGATACCCGGTCTTTCCCATTCCCGTGTAATAATATCCGAGATTCTCTTAGGAACCGTAAAAACATCAGAATAAGAAGGAACTTCTAAGTATTTGTCCATCTTACACAATTTCTCTGGTGGCACCACAATAGAGTCACAATCATCCACAGTCAGCAAAACCTCCCGCAACAACAGACGGAGGTGTTCAAGCTTAAATCTGAAGGACATTACGTCCGAATCTGTCTGGGGTAATGCACTACCTGAATCAGACAATTCCCTTTCAGACAGAGTCTCCCTGCCTCCCACTTCAGAGCCCTGGGAGTGTACATCGGAGATCGCCAACAAGGAGTCAGAAGTCGCCTGGATCACCTGGTCCGCTCTTCTACTACGTTTGCCTTGTAACACTGGCAACTTAGATAAAACTTCTGTAAGAGTAGATGACATAACTGCCGCCATATCCTGCAGAGTAAATGAGGTGGATGCAGTTGATGGTGCCTGAGCAGGTGTTAAAGGCTGTAACGCTTGGGGAGAAATTTGCGGCATATCCTGAGTCTCATCAAGCTGAGAAGCATCCTTAGAGTTATTTGCATTAAAGAAAATTTGCTCTTTAAAATGTAAAGCCCTCTCAGTACAGGAGGGACAAAATGTAAGAGGGGGTTCCACATTGGCAGCTAAGCACATAGAACAAGTCTGTTCCAATAATTCAGTCATGATTAAAAGAAAAAACAAGAGCAAAAATTGGTCGTGTCAGATATAATAAATAACAAAAAAAAAATATACTGTCTCTTTAAATTTGCAAAAACGGTATTTACCTTTAAATTTTAAAAGACATAAATTTGTACTGCAATTGGAAACGATATAGTTTTTAACTGCAAAAAAAAAAAAAAAAGGTAACAAGCAAGCAACTAAATTTAACCCCTGCACCAAGCCACAGCTCTGCTGTGGCGCCTACCTCTCACCAACCAGATGCCTCAAGTAACCACTACCTAAGTCCGCTTGCAGATCCAGCATTTTATGCTAAACCAAGCGGACCTAGGAAGTAACCAGAGCCCTCCGTGTACAGGAACGGAATAACAAGTGCGCATCGAGCACGCGAATGTAGCCCCGCCCTTCGTGGGCGGTATACAAAAAAAGGCGCCGTAACAAGAAAAACAATGTCGGGTAAACCCGATCTCCAGGTTTACTGTCGCATAAGCCATAAGATCCCCATTAAGCCATGCGGCATATAAATAAAGGCTTAACAACCCTTTTTAACATCTCCAGCGTCAGCCTGCTTATGTAAAAACACAACTGTTACTGTCATCGTTCTGTTAGAGCAAACGGATCACATACACCAATCCACTAACTTTACACACCCACTGTTTTTACCCAGATCTTGCTATAAGGGAAAACGGGTAGAGATTAACAGATTTTGTTATAAGGGAAAACAGGTAGGGAATTAACCCATAGTTTACCAGTAGTTACCCCACTTAAACTGCAGCAGCTAACGTCCAGTCTGTTCTGAGCCATGCGTTCCCCAGAAAGCCAAAAGACTGTACATACCTTAGTGCTGATCTGAACCTTTCCCCCACGATAAGAGGACTCTTTACATCACCTCCTGTATAATTGTGGGGACAAATAGGGCCTTATGTGACATCGTATAAGACCATTAGCAGGGCAGCACCAGCATGGGGAGTGAGTGGTAATGTAGAACAAAAACTCCTCAGTTCCCATTGCTGAAACATCTGATGCTTCACCCTGAAAAAATAGTACTCACTGGCACCATTTAAAAATAATAAACACTTGATTGAAGAATCTATAACTAACACCTCACTTTACCTCTTCCTATCACTAACACAGGCAAAGAGAATGACTGGGGTGGGAGGGAGGGGAGGAGCTATATATACAGCTCTGCTGTGGTGCTCTTTGCCACTTCCTGATGACCAGGAGGCATAATCCCACAAGTAAGGATGAAATTCGTGGACTCGTCATATCTTGTAAAAGAAATTTGCTTTATTGTGGCTAGGTTATTCAGGTTATTTCAGCTCAGATTAATTGGCATATAAATTGGCTGTTAAAGTATCTTGTTATATTGTTTAACTAAGAACTATTAAGTTAGCGGTCCATATTCTGGTATTTTATTGTGATATTTTAATGCGATTCATTGTGAGTAAGGTTAATTTTAAAGATATTTTATGATCTGCTGTATAGAATATTGTAACAGAATAAGTGTGCATAATTGATTAATAATCTAGTTTCTACATAAATATAATTCAATGTGTATATAAACCTAACTAATCTAAGAATTTAGGAATAAATATTAATTTCAATTGTTACGTATATACATTTTAATTGGAGGTTATTTTAAAGACAATAATAAATAAGTTGTATTGTAACCCTGGTATATACCAACAGTGCATGCGGTTCTATATACAGACTACTTACAGCAGTACCAATACATGTGAGCAACATATTTAGAATAAACAGACAAAAGTGAGACAGTGACTGGGCAGCACCTAGCAAAACAGTTCACATGATATATGAACCTGTGCTGCCAAGTGTCATTTTATTTGTGTACTATTTGGTGTTACTTTGAACATATGCTGCATTTTGTTTTCCTGTTACGTGCATTGGAGAACCTACGTTAGGAAATGATGTTGTAATGTTTCCTTGTAGAAGCAGCTTTGAGTGTTTCATAAGCTAAACCCGGAGGAACAATTGCACAAGGACATTTATCTTCATGACTGTTGAGATCCTTTATTTAGATTTACTTAAAGAGATAAAAAGAAAATCCTCTGATATATTACAGCATTTTATTATTATGTGTTTTAACATTGCATAATCTATCTGAATCATTAAAGTTTAATTTTAACTTTCCTATCCATTTAAGTGACTTTTTAGTAACTATCTGGTATCACAATAACTATGTTGTTATACATTTTCCCTATAACATTATTGCTTATCAAGTGTTAATTCTGTTATTTCGGCCAGCGTGAGTTTTTGTTTGTTCCTAACTCTGTAATATACTTTCATTAGTTATTGTACCCCCCTTTCCTGTAACTTAACTCTGGACTGGAAGTGAATATGTATTTCATGTCCCATTAATTGAATGAATCAGCTATTAAAACACCCTAATCATTACAGAGGGTATAAGTCAGCTTCATTATTAGACTTAATTTAAATGATTAAAGGGACAGGTTACTCTAGAATTTTTATTGTTTAAAACAATAGATAATCCCTTTATTACCCATTCCCCAGTTTTGTATAACCAACATGGTTATATTAATATAATTTTTACCTCTGTGATTACCTTGTATCTAAGCCTCTGCAGACTGCCCCTTATCTCAATTCTTTTGACAGACATGCAGTTTAGCCAATCAGTGCTGAGCACAATGTTATCTATATGACACATGAACTAGCAGTGTCTAACTGACAAAATGCACTGAGAAATAAGGCAGTTCAACTGCTTAGAAATTAGCATACGAGCCTACCTAGGTTTAGCTTTCCACAAAACAACAAAGCAAATTTGATGATAAAAGTAAATTGGAAAGTTGTTTAAAATTGAATCATGAAAGTTTAATTTTAACTAGACTGTCCCTTTAAATAAATAAAAACACAGATTTATATAACAATTCCCCAGTTAGGGGCAATTTCTACAACCCCAGGTGCTTTTTTTCATTGTTATATGAAATTCCTTGTTATATAACTAACAAACCAAAGTGGGCTTTTTGGTCATTACATGAAAACAACATTTATACTTACCTTATAAATTATTTTCTTTCAGAATGATGATGGTCCACAGTCCTCCATCACATAGGGGATATATTTTCCTGCCACTAGGAGGAGGTCAAGAACCCATATCAAAGCGTAAAATCCCTCCCAGATTAAAAGGGATAATAAACCCAAATTTTTTCTTTCATGATTCAGATGCAATTTTAAGCAACTTTCTAATTTACTCCTGTTATCAAATTTTAAGGAGCCAGCCCATTTAAGGTTCAGCACCCTGGATAGAGCTTGCTTATTGGTTGCTACATTTAGCCACCAATAAGCAAGTGTAACCCAGGTTCTGAAACAAAAAATAGCTGGTTTCTAAGCTTTACATTCCTGCTTTTTAAATAAAGATAGCAAGAAAACAAAGAACAATTGATAATAGTTGTGACGAACCAAGGTTATCCAACCCTGCGCCAGTCACTTATTTGGCACAGAAAGGGTTATCAGCCCCCTTTTACTGTCACCAATAGGTCACAATCTAGCCACACCAGGCAAGCTTGTGATTCAGTTTAGTGGGTGCAAGGGTTAACCACACTCCCTAGTCTGTACTAGATGTAAGAGAAATGCCCAAAACTCCCTTTTAATGCCACCCACACTAAACCAACAATCCTATAGCTCCAATTCTGCCACAACTTAAAATTTATTAAAGGAAAAATCCTAAGAAAAAACCCAGACTTTACACATTAACTCTCTAAATACAATTTAGCAGACAATAACCTAAATTATACAGTTCTAATATTCCAGTCTCTTTCAGTAACGTGGTACAATTATTAGACAAAGGCCAAACTTAATAAAGGAATTATTTATTATGCCAAAAATATTATGCACAATCCATTATTAATAAAAAGTTGTTACAAATAAAATTACACACGCAAACAGTGTTTTAAAATAAAAAGGAGAAAAACAGAATTGAATACTTTCCTAGTTTCAAGATCTGTGCCAGGGGCTGGCATGAAAATGATGGCTCCTTACTTCTGCAGAACAGCTACCCTTGTAAGAATGACAATCTTATTGTTAAGAAATAAGATTCTTATACTATTTTCCAGAGATCAGGTTGCCTGACCACACCCTCCTAGGCGGGCTAAGAAACCCCCCTGTCTTTATGCCCTTCAATAGACTAAGTTCTTGCCTGAAATTATACAATCCATTATAATTTCTGCTAGGTAACTCTATTTCTATATTTACATATCAGGAACATCTTAGTTTCATTGGGAGAATCGGTTTGATATCAAATATGCCATAGGTTGTCATATTTACCTTCATTTAAGGTTATAACAGTTTTAACACACATATGTACATAATATACCAATGTCCTTTCAGTGACCTGGTCAGTTTTTGTGATGGAGGCCCTGTTTTGCATCATGCATTCTATTGACAGCCTAAGCAATAAACTCTATCCTGTGTATCTCTGGGACTAAGAGCTTGAGTGGCTTTATGACTCAATGCATACACAATAACATTTGGTGGAGCTATTTGGGAGGCTCCTGGCACTTCAAAGAAAACACAAGTCACAATTCTTCTTGAAAAACAAATAACTGTTTTGAGTTCAAGCTACACAGAATTAACCCCTTCTTAGCTAAATCCTGAGGTTTTCGTGACAATAGTACATTAAAAAGTTGCTTAAAATGGCATGCTCTATCCGAATCGTTAAAGAAAAAAATTTTGGTTTAGTATCCCTTTAACATATAGCCGAGCAGAGAATAGGAAACATATAGGTAGGAAAGACAAAGCAGGGTCTGTAAATGTGTCATTAGAACTGTTGCCCAAAAATGTAAACGGACAGGGCCTGTGGACCATCATCATTCCGATAGAAAATAATTTATCAGGTAACCATAGATTTTGTTTTCTTTCGTAAAATGATGATGGTCCAGAGTCCTCGATAACATATGGAATTAATACCCAGCAGATGGTCTATGTTACGGAAACGTTGGGACAATTCCCCTGGATATCCTGTACTTGTGTTAGAGTACCTACCTATTTGGATGTAATCTTGTTTGGGGACATAGAGACAAATAGTGTCCAACACAATCTTGCATGCTAGTCACCCAAGACATACAGGTTTTGGGATGGCAAAGGGTCAATTTATGCATATTAAATATAACTGTTCAGATGTTTCAGACTTTCTTTGTGAAAGTTAGGCAATTACTTCTGTCCAGGGGTTATTCACAGAAAACTATCAATAGGGCCTTTTTGGAGGTATCCCGTATGGATAGGAGTCAATTGATTATGGATAGAGTACCAAGTATAAAAAAGAAATTTAATGCTTCAAAACCCAATTTTTTTTTCTACTACCTATAGCCCGCAATTCAATTATATAAGTAAAATTATTTTGAAATGTCTTCCCATTTTAATGGCCGAGGACGGTTTGAAAGATTGTGTTTCCAACTGTTGCAACTTTGTTTCTAGAAGGGGTTGCACCATTGGTAAAAGGCTTTCTCTTGGTGTGCTAAGAAAACCGGGTAGTGACATGAGCAGTTGGCTCATGACTAAAGGTCATTTTAATTATTGCAAATGTATAGCTTGCAGCTATGCCAAGGTTGGTTCCATTTTCCAATCAGAGAGTATATAAACGTAACTTGCTGTACTTCCTTTGTGATTTACCTTGTGGAATGTACCCAATGTGATTTACAATACACAGGTTGCTCAACAAGAGAGGCACGAGTTTGCATCAGAGAACATCTGATATAATTAGTGGCAATGAATGTTCAGATTTGGCCAGGCACTTTATTTTTAATCATAATATAGCCACTTTTAGTTTGCAGGTCATTGAAACTGTCTGCCCTATCAATCCCTAGAGGTGGAGATAGAATAGGTAGATGACTCCTTAGAGAAGCCTTTAGGATATTCCAGTTGAGAACACAGAGACCTAACGGTTTGAATATAGAAGGAGATGTAATAATTTTTTGGCAACCCAAATGATTATCTCCTATTTATCTAAACTGCAATTTTCCAAATTACATACAGGTATATGTATCAATTTAAAGTGGGTCTGGCTATTCATTTACAAAATTAAACAATTGCGCAAAATGTGTGTCCATTAGAGTTTACTTAAAGGGACATAATACTCATATGCTAAATCACTTGAAACTGATGCAGTATAGCTGTAAAAAGCTGACAGGAAAATATCACCTGAGCATCTCTATGTAAAAAAGGAAGATATTTTACCTCACAATCTCCTCAGCTCAGCAGAGTAAGTTCTGTGTAAAAAGTTATACTCGGCTGCTCCCAGCTGCAGGTAAAAAAAAATAAAAAATAAAAAAATGAAGAAATGAAAAGGAGCCAATCAGCATAAGCAGTGCTGAGGTCATGAACTCTTTTACTGTGATCTCATGAGATTTCACTTAACTCTCATGAGATTTCATTGTTACACTGAATAGGGAAATAACATGAGAGTGCACGAGGCTCATCCTTTCATCTGTCCCAGGACAGACATACTGATATGCTGCTTAGAAATCCTTTACAATGGGATGTGGCTACTGAGGAACTTTTGAGGTAAAATATCTTTCTTTTTTACATAGAGATGTTCAGGTGACATTTTCTAGTCAGCTTTTTACAGCTATGCTGCATCACTTTCAAGTGTTTAAACATTTGGGTATTATGGCCCTTTAATTTAGGGAATCCTAATGAATTTATTTCTGTATAATTCCACTGAAGTGGGATAGAATATCACAAAATGGATTTCTAAACAAGATTAACCATGGTATACATACAATTTCTTTCATGTAATTAGCAAGAGTCCATGAGCTAGTGACGTATGGGATATACATTCCTACCAGGAGGGGCAAAGTTTCCCAAACCTCAAAATGCCTATAAATACACCCCTCACCACACCCACAATTCAGTTTTACAAACTTTGCCTCCCATGGAGGTGGTGAAGTAAGTTTGTGCTAGATTCTACGTTGATATGCGCTTCGCAGCAGGCTGGAGCCCGGTTTTCCTCTCAGAGTGCAGTGAATGTCAGAGGGATGTGTAAAGAGTATTGCATATTTGAATACAATGGTCTTCCTCTAGGGGATCTATTTCATAGGTTCTCTGTTATCGGTCGTAGAGATTTCTTCTCCTACCTCCCTTTTCAGATCGACGATATACTCTTATATACCATTACCTCTACTGATTCTTGTTTCAGTACTGGTTTGGCTATCTACTATATGTAGATGAGTGTCCTGGGGTAAGTAAGTCTTATTTTTTGTGACACTCTAAGCTATGGTTGGGCACTTTATATGTAAAGTTCTAAATATATGTGTTTAAACTTATATTTGCCATGATTCAGGATAATCAGTATTCCTTCATTCAGACTGTCAGTTTCATTATTTGGGATAATGCATATGAATAAATATTTTTTCTTACCTTGAAAAATTTTCAATTGACTATTTTTCCCTGCGGGCTGTTAGGCTCGCGGGGGCAGAAAATGCTTCATTTTATTGCGTCATTTTTGGCGCAAACTTTTTTGGTGCAAAATTTGGTCATTTCCGGCGCCGTAGTTGACGCCGGAAGTTGTTCGTAGTTACGTCATTTTTTTTGACGCATGTGTATTCAGACGTTTTTTTGCGCCAAAAAATGTGGGCGTCGGTTTCGGCGTCAGAGGATGTGGGGTCATACTTGGCGCCAAAAGATATGGGCGTTGTACTTGGCGCCAATAATGTGGGCGTCATACTTGGCGCCAATAATGTGGGCGTCTTTTTTGTTCCACTTTTTCTCACATTATTTAAGTCTCATATTTTTGCTGCTTCTGGTTGCTAGAGGCTTGTTTGTTTTGCATTTTTCTCCCATTCCTGAAACTGTTTGCAAGATATTTCCATACTGTTCCTGAATCAGAAATTGCTAACGGATTCCTGTTGACTGATATCAGTCCTTCCAAAGCTAAGTTCATTTATTTTAATGTTATGTTTATCTTTAGCTATGGTTTGTAATAAGTTATCATGATAAACTTTTACATGCAGAATCTATTAGTATTTATGCTTCATATATTGCTATTCTTTTTACATCTTATGTACAAGATTTACTTAGAAATTTATAAGAATATTTTTCTGATTCTATGTTAAAGGCTTTGTCTGACATCCCGCCTTCTAATAAAAATTTTAGGTCTTTTTCAAACTTCTTTTTTAGTTGATGAAGTTTCAAATGACCAACAACATACTGAATTATCCTTCTCTGATGGTGTTTTTTCTCATTCAGAATTTTCTTCATCAGATATTGACACTAACAAATCTACTTTTTTATTTTTATTAGAGTACATTTGTTCTTTGTTGAAAAGGTGTTGATTATTTTGGATATTGAGGTAACTAGTTCTTTTTTAAAGACTAGCTAACATTTTATTTCTGCTTATTAATCTTCTGTGTTTTCAGAAGTTTTTTTCCAGTTCCTGATACTAGGGAATGGAATAGGCTGAGAATTTTCTTTTATTCCTTCTTCAAGGTTTTGAAATTATATTCTTTGCCGGCAGTTAGTTTTCAGTTTTGAGGATTCCCCAAATTAATGGGGCTATCTCTGCTCCTGCTAAATATGCTATTGTTTCTATAGCAAAATAGTATTTATTTATTTTTTTCCTTCAGATGGTTGTATCTTATTTAAGGAAAATTATTTATTTCAGGTACTTTTCTTGGACCTGTAATTTATTTGGATGATGTTGCAATTGCTTCATTTTTCTGTTTGGATACTTTAAGATCAAGTATCGGATTATTATTTATTTTAGCATTGTTAAAGGGACAAAATCTACTACTCATTTGAAGTTCAGACTAAGTGCTATTGCATTCTCTTGTTGTCTTGCATCTGTTGATTATGCAAGTCCAGTGTGTTGATTGGTCCTTTAACTTGATTAACATGCTAATAATTTCATTTGTGTCTTCATTTTATTGAATATTTTCGCAAATGAGGTTTAATCTATGTCTTTAGCTGTTTTAGCTAGAAGAATTTTGTGATTTCTAAAAATCCATATTTCTTTTTTTCCAAGATAATCAATTATTTGGTTCATAATTGGATTCAATTCTTAACTGTTACTCTGGGCTTCAAGATTGAGTTCTAAGACTAAAACTTTAAGCTTATTTTAGTTTTGTTGTTCTTACTAAGGAACAAAATCCTAAATTCTTACCCAAGTAACATGTTTTTAATTGGAAGTTGTTTTCAGTTCAAAGTCAGCTCCCTAAATTTGCATGTATGTGCCGTATTCCAGCTTGGCTGGTAAGGGGCAGGTTGAGACTTTTTTGAAATTTGTTTGGTTCTATTCGGTCCAAATTTTTTAGATTTTGGGTACAGAATAAGATTCAGAGTAAAACCATCTGTGAGAAGTCTTTTTTTCTCTATTATATTCCAGCTATTCCAGTAAGGCTAACACTTTCCTTAAGTGTGTTTCACACCTATATATTTTGGGTATTGGTGAAGCGCGGCTGGTCACCCGTTGGGGCTCAAGCGCTGCTCAGACCTGGAGTTTTCTGGGGTATTTATTCCAGTTCCATTTTTAGGAAATGGGTTTTGGGGTTTTATTCAAGACTAAACATTGTTCTAAAGATAGAAAATCTTTTTGAATTGTCATATAAGTATACCATCTTTTAGAATGGTGTTTATATGGTCTATTTTGCCTTTTTTGGTCAGTGATGCATTATTTGTTTACAATAGATGCATATCTTCTGTTTTCATTTCAGATTATTTTTATTTTCTGAGATTCTCTTTTTTGACAAGCATTACCAATTTGTTGCTTTTCCTTCTGGTCTAGCGATAGTTCTAAGAATCTTTTCAAGGTTCTCAGTGTTCCTTATTTGGACGGTCTCGTGGTACTGGCTCAGTCTTTTCGTTCTGCAGAATCTCATACGATTTAACTTTGTTGTTTCTTCAAGTGATTCCTTTCACACAAGGGTCACCTCTTTTTAGGTTTCCACATAGATTGTGTCAATATCTTTGTCTCTAACAGACAAGTGACAATTTATTGGGTTCCGTTTGTCGGAATCTTCAGTCTCTATTATTTCCTTCAGTTGCTTTATATGCATGGAAGTTTTAGGTCTTATGGCTGCAGCATTGGATTCGATTCCCTTTGCTCATTTTCATAGGAAACCTTTCCAGTTTTTTTATGCTGAATAATGGTGCAGGGATTCTAGGATATCACTTTTTATATCTTTGAATCCTAATGTTTAACTATCTTTGATCGGTGGTTAAGTTCATCATCATTTAGTTCTACGAGTCTCTTCGGTTCTTTCAACCTAGACCATGATCTTTACAGATGCGAGTCTTTCAGGTTGGGAGGCTGTCTAAGGATCTCTGTCAGCACAAGGGGTTTGGAAATCTCAGGAGGCGAGATTACCACTCAACATTTTGGAACTCCGTGCGATTTTCAGAGCTCTTCAGTTCTGGCTTCTTCTGAAGAGAGAATAGTTTATTTGTTTTCAGACAGACAATGTCACAACCGTGGTGTATGTCAATCATCAAGGGGGGACTCACAGATCTCAGGCTATGAAAGAAGTATCTCGGATACTTGTATAGGCGGAATCCAGCTCCTGTCTAATTTCTGTGGTTCATATCCCAGGTATAGACAATTGGGAAGCGGATTATCTCAGTCGACAGATGTTACATCAGGGCGAATGGTCTCTTCATCCAGAGGTATTTCTTCAGATTGTTCAAATCTGGGGACTTCCAGAAATAGATCTGATGGCCTCTCATATAAACAAGAAACTTCCCAGGTATCTGTCCAGATCCAGGGATCCTCAGGCGGAAGTAGTGGATGCGTTGTCGCTTCCTTGGAATTATCATCCTGCTTATATTTTTCCGCCTCTAGTTCTTCTTCCAAAAATGATTTCCAAAATCCTAATGGAGCGGTCATTTGTACTGCTGGTGGCTCCAGCATGGCCTCACGGGTTTTGGTATGCGGATCTCGTTCGGATGGCCAGTTGCCAGCCTTGGATACTTCCGTTAAGGCCAGACTTTCTGTCTCTAGGCCCATTTTTCCATCAGGATCTCAAATCATTAAATTTGAAGGTATGGAAATTGAACGCTTAATTCTTAGTCATAGAGATTTTTCTGACTCAGTAATTAATACTATGTTACAGGCTCGTAAATTTGTGTCTAGGAAGATCTATTACCGAGTCTGGAAGATTTACATTTCTTGGTGTTCTTCACATAAATTCTCTCTGCATTCTTTTAGAATTCCTAGAATTTTACAATTTCTTCAAGATGGTTTGGATAAGGGTTTGTCTGCAAGTTCCTTGAAAGGACAAATCTCTGCTCTTTCTGTTCTTTTTCACAGAAAGATTGTTAATCATCCTGATATTCATTGTTTTGTACAGGCTTTGGTTCGTATCAAGCCTGTCATTAAGTCAATCTCTCCTCCTTGGAGTCTCAATTTGGTGCTGAGGGCTTTACAGGCTCCTCCGTTTGAACCTATGCATTCTCTGGACATTAAATTACTTTCTTGGAAAGTATTGTTCCTTTTGGCTATCTCTTCTGCTAGAAGAGTTTCTGAGTTATCTGCTCTTTCTTGTGAATCTCCTTTTCTGATTTTTCATCAGGATAAGGCAGTGTTACGGACTTCATTTAAATTTCTTCCTAAGGTTGGGAATTCTAACGACATGAGTAGAGAAATTGTTGTCCCTTCATTGTGTCCAAATCCTAAGAATTTTCTAGAAAGGTCTTTGCATTCTTTGGATGTAGAGTTTTGAAATATAATGTTGAAATTTCTAAAGATTTCGGAATGACTTCTAGTCTATTTGTTATCTTTTCTGGTTCTAGGAAAGGTCAGAAGGCTTCTGCCTTTTCTTTGGCGTCCTGGTTTAAATCTTTGATTCATCATGCTTATGTGGAATTGGGTAAAACCCCGCCTCAGAGGATTACGGCTCATTCTACTAGGTCAGTTTCTACTTCCTGGGCTTTTAGGAATGAAGCTTCTGTTGATCAGATTTGCAAAGCAGCAATTTGGTCTTCTTTGCTTATTTTTACTAAATTCTACCATTTTGATGTGTTTTCTTCTTCTGAAGCAGTTTTTGGTAGAAAAGTACTTCAGGCAGCTGTTTCAGTTTGATTCTTCTGCTTATGATTTCAGTTTTTTTCTTTATAAGATTAAAACTTTTTGATTTGGGTTGTGGATTATTTTTTCAGCAGAATTGGCTGTCTTTATTTATCCCTCCCTCTCTAGTGACTCTTGCGTGGAAGTTCCACATCTTGGGTATCTGCTATCCCATACGTCACTAGCTCATGGACTCTTGCTAATTACATGAAAGAAAACATAATTTATGTAAGAACTTACCTGATAAATTAATTTCTTTCATATTAGCAAGAGTCCATGAGGCCCACCCTTTTTGTGGTGGTTATGATTTTTTTGTATAAAGCACAATTATTCCAATTCCTTATTTTTGATGCTTTCGCTCCTTTCTTATCACCCCACTTCTTGGCTGAATTGTGGGTGTGGTGAGGGGTGTATTTATAGGCATTTTGAGGTTTGGGAAACTTTGCCCCTCCTGGTAGGAATGTATATCCCATACGTCACTAGCTCATGGACTCTTGCTAATATGAAAGAAATTAATTTATCAGGTAAGTTCTTACATAAATTATGTTTTTCCTAAGTGGTAACACTATTTGGAGAGCTCTAGTGTATCTTAATAATTGTATTACCTCTGTAATTTTGTGCTTTTTAATAGCGTAAAGAAAATATAGTGAAAGCCATGAGGCATTAAGGACATATATTCCTTTAAATTGTTTAAATTGTTAATTGATCTACAGTAAGAACCAATTGGAATATTTTTTTTACGTATAGAGATTTCGTGATTTTGTCTAATTATGTCTGAGTAAGGCTTGCGGGCCGAAACGCTTAAGTCATGCTCCCTGTAAAGATTGGAATGTTTTATCGCTTTGTATCGACACAAATTTATGATTTCAGTGCTTCTGTATGACTCGCTGGCTTTCTACTTCTACATACAATAGCCTCTGGGCTGTGTGTGTGCTGTGGTAAGTCACTTACCTTAAGCAGCACCCCTCCTCTGGCTTACCAAGCATGTCAAACCTTTGTCAAGGCAGCTGCAGCAGTATCCAGTAGAAAGCCCATCCAGTGCAGGTATGGGTATCGGAAAGGATATCTGTAGGAAATACCTGTGTCCCACAGGGGGAATTTCACTCCTGTCTTCTTTGTGAATGATAATTCCCATGGATTATGGCTCTCACATTGGTCTAAGCTCCCAAATTTAAATCCATAAACAAGTAGCTAGAAACACCTCTATTCTCGGCCATCTCCTAAGAGGCCAAGAAAAAACTAAGAGAGAGATGGGATGGATTTTAAGCTCTGATATGGGTTCTTGACCTGCAACTGGTGGCAGGAAATATATCCCTTATGTTATGGAGGACAGTGAACCACCTTTTTACGAAAAAAATTAAATGCATTTTTATTTATTTTTTAATTTGCTATAATAAACTGCTTGAAAAATACCAGGAGTCGTGCCCCCTAGAATATTACAATTTATTATTTTTTTCTATTCCACTTGTACTTATATACAAACCAATGCCTGGCTCCTTCATAAATGCTGCACACAACATAATAAAGACATCGTACTGAAATAAACATTGTATTTTCCATATATGGTGCAGTTATAAAAGTCCCAAAAACCTTTTCTTATGGAATGCTGAGGGAATGTAGAGTGTATAGGACTGATGACATAAAGCACATATAGATACTGCTGTGTAATGTTCTGTAGGCCCAAACTGGGGAAAATGAAAATACCAGAACATTTTTTTTTATTTTTTACTTATGCTGCTGGATGCTAAAATCATGGACATAGTCACATTTTCAGACATTTATTTATATAAAACAAATATGAAACAAGGGTATATTTAATTTACATTATATATAACATATATATAAAAAATGATGTACCCAGTCTGATGCACAGTGTCAGAAGAACAGCCTATAATCCTTGCATAGATGTATATGGTGCTAAACCTACCAGCAATGACATTTACAGAAATACATTTTCATATGTTTGCTTGCTGTTAAGTCTAATCACAAAGCAAGTCCTGTCTGAAATCCCATAATGCACCACAGTTTGCCTCCCAAGCACCATCTGAAAGCAATGGTCTGATGACAGCCTGTCAATCACACCAAGTTCTATTACTGCCAGACACATGAATTCATGTTGTAATCAGTGCTCTGGAGTCTGTGCACCGTATGTAGCCTGACCAGTGCCTCGTCTGCTTCAGTCTGAATCTTCATCCTCTTGCTTTGCACATCCCACTGCAGCAGCTAAATCATCCTCCTGTCCTTTTAACCGTTCCCCTGCAGAGAGAAAGTTCATCATCAGAAACTACCGCCAGAAGCCAAAATGCCATAAAGAGACATGAAACTCTTTTTTCTTTCATGCTTCAGATAAAGTATATGCAGTAGGTAAGCTCAGGAGCATGCACATATCTGGAAAAGTATATGGCAGCAGTTTGAGTATTCCATCAAAATGCTTAGGGTTGTGCTAAGGGATTATTATACATATTAATAAAAGTCTTAATACACGATAAGGACCCTGGTTGTAAGATGCTGATGTCACTGTAATAATTGTGTATATTTAAACATTCAGATAAGTTAGGCAGTTAGTATTCTCACAAGAACTGATAGCAAAGCAGCAAAGAATTCTGGGTAAGTTCATGCAAATTAGTTTTTCAAATGTGCTTTATAAATCTCAGTATTAGACAGAATTGCAATACCATAAAAGCAAAAAACTAGTATTTTCTTAATGGGAATAATCTGAATCTTATTCCAATCATACTGATGCATTGTGTAGCCGAGGACGGTACCCAAGACCAAGGTTTCAACAATTTATTTCAATGATGTTACTATTTAGATTTGCTTCAAGGATTTGGCAAGCCCTGAGCTAAACCTGTCCCTTTCTTTATCACGGTTCTCTTGAAGAAAAAAAAAATGAGTTTTACTGAGAATAGAAAAGATGGTCAGATAAGCAGAGGCAAGGGGGAGCCGCTGTAGTCTAGCAGAGGCAAGGGGGAGCCGCTGTAGTCTAGCAGAGGCAAGGGGGAGCCGCTGTAGTCTAGCAGAGGCAAGGGGGAGCCGCTGTAGTCTAGCAGAGGCAAGGGGGAGCCGCTGTAGTCTAGCAGAGGCAAGGGGGAGCCGCTGTAGTCTAGCAGAGGCAAGGGGGAGCCGCTGTAGTCTAGCAGAGGCAAGGGGGAGCCGCTGTAGTCTAGCAGAGGCAAGGGGGAGCCGCTGTAGTCTAGCAGAGGCAAGGGGGAGCCGCTGTAGTCTAGCAGAGGCAAGGGGGAGCCGCTGTAGTCTAGCAGAGGCAAGGGGGAGCCGCTGTAGTCTAGCAGAGGCAAGGGGGAGCCGCTGTAGTCTAGCAGAGGCAAGGGGGAGCCGCTGTAGTCTAGCAGAGGCAAGGGGGAGCCGCTGTAGTCTAGCAGAGGCAAGGGGGAGCCGCTGTAGTCTAGCAGAGGCAAGGGGGAGCCGCTGTAGTCTAGCAGAGGCAAGGGGGAGCAGCTGTAGTCTAGCAGAGGCAAGGGGGAGCCGCTGTAGTCTAGCAGAGGCAAGGGGGAGCCGCTGTAGTCTAGCAGAGGCAAGGGGGAGCCGCTGTAGTCTAGCAGAGGCAAGGGGGAGCCGCTGTAGTCTAGCAGAGGCAAGGGGGAGCCGCTGTAGTCTAGCAGAGGCAAGGGGGAGCCGCTGTAGTCTAGCAGAGGCAAGGGGGAGCCGCTGTAGTCTAGCAGAGGCAAGGGGGAGCCGCTGTAGTCTAGCAGAGGCAAGGGGGAGCAGCTGTAGTCTAGCAGAGGTAAGGGGGAGCAGCTGTAGTCTAGCAGAGGTAAGGGGGAGCAGCTGTAGTCTAGCAGAACAGAGGAACAAGGCTGGGCTACAAAAAAACACAAACATTAATTCAAGACGGGGGAGATTTCAAATCGCTTGAATAAACCTATTAAAAGGACCAGTAAATACAGTAGATTTGCATAATCAACAAATGCATGATAGATGATGCAAAAGCGCAGTCTGAATTTCAAATGAGCAGTAATTTTTTTTCTTTCAAATTTCAAAAGTGATGTCTATTTGCACTGCTCCTGTATCATGTGACAGCCATCAGCCAATCACAAATGCATATACCTATATTCTGTGAATTCTTGCACATGCTCAGTAGGAGCTGGTGTCTCAAAAAGTGTAACTATAAAAAGACTGTGCATATTTTGTTAATGGAAGTAAATTGGAAAGTTGTTTAAAATTACTTCTCTATCTGAACCATGAAAGTTCAATTTTGACTTGTGTGTCGCTTTAATGATAGAGATGGGTTGAACAGAGAATTTAGGGCATGAAATTGAAAAGCAGAGACCGGTGAGAAACATTTCTAATGTGTTGTGTAAAGAGGATTACAAGGTGAGATTATAGAGAGGGTTACAGGTCACAAGGGTTAATAAAGTCACAAGAGAAATGAAAGGGATGAGAGACTGCACAATGTAAGGAAAGGCCGTGCCTAGCATTGCTTAGCGAATATTTAAATTGAGAAGCAGAAAATATAGCATTCACTGTAACGATAAAATGCACAGAAGGATTCTTGTACACACAACTGAGGTTAAAGGGACATTCCAGCCAAAATTGGAATTCACACGGGTGCATTTCACTTCTAGATAGAGAAAACAGTGATAACTTTTACTAGCAATAGCTTTGCCAATACTGGTATATTGCACATATATTTATATTAAAACATGTAATTCCTCTATGTGCATTTGAATTTTCACCAGAATGTCCCTTTAAGATCACTCATTCAAAGCCTAATGATTCTCCGGCTGGCAGAGCTCTGTGCTGTTAGAGGCAATAAGTAGCTGGTGCCTTTATAAAAAACAACACATGCAGCATCAAATGATGTAGGTTACTGATGTTACAGACAACAACAAGTACACGCTTTGTAGTCTAGAACAGTCAGCTTTCATACTGCACAGACTCACGTATTAACTCTGCAATAGCCCTCTGGGTCCTTTTGTCCAGCTTCTCCAGTTTCTTCGCCACATCTCTCTTAAGGTCCCTAAGAACAAATAGATGACAATATAGAATGACACATAGTGTGTTATACACCACAGGCTATCACACCTGACTGTGCATATATATTATATATTTCTGTTACGTCCAGTGAAACACTCACCAGTCTGGTTTTCTAGGTGCAAGACTAGCCAGGTCCTGTAAAAAAACAAAACAGAAAACCCTTTAACTGTGCAGGACTCCCTCTCCCTCTTATGCTCTGTATATACCCCCCTCAGCACCATACATGAGATTCTCATCCTCTATATAAAATACACAACCCTAGACAGACCCTGTGTGAGCTAGAGACACGTAGTGTGTGCGGCGTCTGGCCAGGCACCACTGCTGCAGATTGCTTTAAGCAGTACTTGTATGTTTTCATCTATTCTTGTATAGAATGGTTTTGTCACTTGCATTTTATATGAATTTTTGTAAAGTGGGTTATTGTCTATTTATAACGTGTGAGCACTGCTCATCTTGCTTGGTGACTTACAATATTTGTTGTCAGTCTTCCAAAAGATTAACATATCAGCAGAGTCTGAACATTATTAGAGCACATTAACACCTTGTTTGCTGCTATTTTCCATTAGTCAAACTCTACCCCCATGTTCTTTATTTAGAGGAGCCAATCAGAACTAGAGTCATAAGATAATCTGTAAATTAGGGGAGATATGTGGCAAGGTTAGACTTGTAAAGCTGCCATGAGCTATTTCAGGGTTTAGGACTGAAAAAAAAAAATTGTCAGACAAATTACATGAAAAGGGGGAAAAATAAATAATGAAAGTACAATGGTACTTGAACAATTCAAACCGTTAGCTCACAGAAAAATTGACTTATAAAAATGGGCGGCAGAGTACAAGGTATTTGTTGTATTTGATTTTAAAATGGGGAGAGTTTATTATAACTTTAATGAGAAATAAATGAAAAAACATAATTTATGCTTACCTGATAAATTTATTTCTCTTGTAGTGTATCCAGTCCACGGATCATCCATTACTTATGGGATATTCTCCTTCCCAACAGGAAGTTGCAAGAGGATCACCCACAGCAGAGCTGCTATATAGCTCCTCCCCTAACTGTCATATCCAGTCATTCGACCGAAACAAGACGAGAAAGGAGAAACCATAGGGTGCAGTGGTGAATGTAGTTTAATTAAAATTTAGACCTGCCTTAAAAGGACAGGGCGGGCCGTGGACTGGATACACTACAAGAGAAATAAATTTATCAGGTAAGCATAAATTATGTTTTCTCTTGTTAAGTGTATCCAGTCCACGGATCATCCATTACTTATGGGATACCAATACCAAAGCTAAAGTACACAGATGATGGGAGGGACAAGGCAGGATTAAGCGGAAGGAACCATTGCCTGAAGAACCTTTCTCCCAAAAACAGCCTCCGAAGAAGCAAAAGTATCAAATTTGTAAAATTTGGAAAAAGTGTGAAGCGAAGACCAAGTCGCAGCCTTGCAAATCTGTTCAACAGAGGCCTCATTTTTAAAGGCCCAGGTGGAAGCCACAGCTCTAGTAGAATGAGCTGTAATCCTTTCAGGAGGCTGCTGTCCAGCAGTCTCATAGGCTAGGCGTATTATGCTCCGAAGCCAAAAGGAAAGAGAGGTTGCCGAAGCTTTTTGACCTCTCCTCTGTCCAGAGTAAACGACAAACAGGGTAGATGTTTGACGAAAATCTTTAGTAGCTTGTAAGTAAAACTTCAAGGCACGGACTACGTCCAGATTATGTAAAAGACATTCCTTCTTTGAAGAAGGATTAGGACACAATGATGGAACAACAATCTCTTGATTGATATTCTTGTTAGAAACCACCTTAGGTAAAAACCCAGGTTTGGTACGCAGGACTACCTTATCTGCATGAAAAATCAGATAAGGAGAATCACATTGTAAGGCAGATAGCTCAGAGACTCTCTGAGCCGAGGAAATAGCCATCAAAAACAGAACTTTCCAAGATAAAAGTTTAATATCAATGGAATGAAGGGGTTCAAACGGAACTACTTTAAGAACCAAGTTTAAGCTCCACGGGGGAGCAACAGGTTTAAACACAGGCTTAATTCTAACCAAAGCCTGGCAAAATGCCTGGACGTCTGGAACCTCTGCCAGACGCTTGTGCAAAAGAATAGACAGAGCAGAAATCTGTCCCTTTAAGGAACTAGCTGATAATCCTTTGTCCAAGCCCTCTTGGAGAAAAGACAATATTCTAGGAATCCTAACCTTACTCCATGAGTAATTCTTGGATTCACACCAATAAAGATATTCTATATTGTGAGTGGGGATAGAGAACTCTTTTCCTCGTTCATTTTCCACCCGTGCGACCTCAGAAATGCCAGAACTATCTCTGTATGAGACTTGGCAACTTGAAAGCTTGACGCCTGTATCAGTATGTCGTCTAGATACAGAGCCACCGCTATGCCTCGCGGTCTTAGAACCGCCAGAAGTGAGCCCAGAACCTTTGTAAAGATTCTCAGGGCTGTAGCCAACCCGAAGGGAAGAGCTACAAATTGGTAATGCCTGTCTAGAAAGGCAAACCTTAGAAACCGATGATGATCTTTGTGAATCGGTATGTGAAGGTAGGCATCCTTTACGTCCACTGTGGTCATGTACTGACCTTCTTGGATCATGGGCAGGATGGTCCGAATAGTTTCCATTTTGAAAGATGGAACTCTGAGGAATTTGTTTAAGATCTTTAGATCCAAAATTGGTCTGAAGGTTGCCTCTTTTTTGGGAACCACAAACAGATTCGAATAAAAACCCTGTCCTTGTTCCGTTCGCGGAACTGGATGGATCATTCCCATAACTAGGAGGTCTTGCACACAGCGTAGGAATGCCTCTTTCTTTATCTGATTTGCAGATATCCTTGAAAGATGAAATCTCCCTTGTGGAGGGGAAGCTTTGAAGTCCAGAAGATATCCCTGAGATATGATCTCCAACGCCCAGGGATCCTGAACATCTCTTGCCCACGCCTGGGCGAAGAGAGAAAGTCTGCCCCCTACTAGATCCGTCGCCGGATAGGGGGCCGTTCCTTCATGCTGTCTTAGAGGCAGCAGCAGGCTTTCTGGCCTGCTTGCCTTTGTTCCAGGACTGGTTAGGTTTCCAGGCCTGCTTAGATTGAGCAAACGTTCCCTCTTGTTTTGAAGCGGAGGAAGTTGATGCTGCACCTGCCTTGAAATTTCGAAAGGCACGAAAATTAGACTGTTTGGCCTTTGCTTTGGCCCTGTCCTGAGGAAGGGTGTGACCCTTACCTCCAGTAATGTCAGCAATAATTTCCTTCAAACCAGGCCCGAATAAGGTCTGCCCCTTGAAAGGAATGTTGAGTAATTTAGACTTCGAAGTCACGTCAGCTAACCAGGATTTAAGCCATAGCGCCCTACGCGCTTGGATGGCGAATCCGGAATTCTTAGCCGTTAGTTTAGTCAAATGAACAATGGCATCAGAAACAAATGAGTTAGCTAGCTTAAGTGTTCTAAGCTTGTCAATAATTTCAGTCAATGGAGCTGTATGGATGGCCTCTTCCAGGGCCTCAAACCAGAATGCCGCCGCGGCCGTGACAGGCGCAATGCATGCAAGGGGCTGTAAAATAAAACCTTGTTGAATAAACATTTTCTTAAGATTTATCCATTGGATCTGAAAAAGCACAACTGTCCTCAACCGGGATAGTAGTACGCTTTGCTAAAGTAGAAACTGCTCCCTCCTTAGGGACCGTCTGCCATAAGTCCCGTGTAGTGGCGTCTATTGGAAACATTTTTCTAAATATAGGAGGTGGGGAAAAAGGCACACCCGGTCTATCCCACTCCTTGCTAATAATTTCTGTAAGCCTTTTAGGTATAGGAAAAACATCAGTACACACCGGTACCGCATAGTATTTATCCAGCCTACACAATTTCTCTGGTACTGCAACTGTGTTACAGTCATTCAGAGCAGCTAATACCTCCCCAAGCAACACACGGAGGTTCTGAAGCTTAAATTTAAAATTAGAAATCTCTGAATCAGGTTTCCCCGAATCAGAGATGTCACCCACAGACTGAAGCTCTCCGTCCTCATGATCTGCATATTGTGACGCAGTATCAGACATGGCCCTTACAGCATCTGCGCGCTCTGTATTTCTCCTAACCCCAGAGCAATCGCGCTTGCCTCTTAATTCAGGCAACCTGGATAATACCTCTGACAGGGTATTATTCATGATTGCAGCCATGTCCTGCAAGGTAATCGCTATGGGCGTCCCTGATGTAATTGGCGCCATTTTAGCGTGCATCCCCTGAGCGGGAGGTGAAGGGTCTGACACGTGGGGAGAGTTAGTCGGCATAACTTCCCCCTCGTCAGAATCTTCTGGTGATATTTCTTTTATAGTTAAAGACTGATCTTTACTGTTTAAGGTGAAATCAATACATTTAGTACACATTCTCCTATGGGGCTCCACCATGGCTTTTAAACATAATGAACAAGTATCCTCTGTTTCAGACATGTTTGTACAGACTAGCAATGAGACTAGCAAGCTTGGAAAACACTTTAAAAAAAGTTAACAAGCAATATAAAAAACGTTACTGTGCCTTTAAGAGAAACAAATTTTGACAAAATTTGAAATAACAGTGAAAAAAGGCAGTTACACTAACAAAATTTTTACAGTGTATGTAACAAGTCAGCAGAGCATTGCACCCACTTGCAAATGGACGATTAACCCCTTAATAACAAAAACAGAATAATAAATGACAAAAACGTTTTTTAAACACAGTCACAACAACTGCCACAGTCTACTGTGATTGTTACCCTCCTCAAACACGACTTTGAAGCCTTTTGAGCCCTTCAGAGATGTCCTGTATCATGCAGAGGGAAGCTGAATGTCTCTGTCAGTATTTTTACAGAAAAGCACTAAAATAGGCCCTTCCCACTCATATTGCAACAGTAGAAAGCTTCAGGAAACTGTCTCTAGGCAGAAATCAAACCAGCCATGTGGAAAAAAACTAGGCCCCAATAAGTTTTGTCACCAAATACATATAAAAACGATTAAACATGCCAGCAAACGTTTTATATTACATTTTTATAAGAGTATGCATCTCTATTAATAAGCCTGATACCAGTAGCTATCACTGCATTTAAGGCTTTACTTACATTAATCCGGTATAAGCAGCATTTTCTAGCAAATTCCATCCCTAGAAAAATATTAACTGCACATACCTTATTGCAGGAAAACCTGCACGCCATTCCCTCTCTGAAGTTACCTCACTCCTCAGAATATGTGAGAACAGCCATGGATCTTAGTTACTTCTGCTAAGATCATAGAAAACGCAGGCAGATTCTTCTTCTAAATACTGCCTGAGATAAACAGTACACCCCGGCACCATTTAAAAATAACAAACATTTGATTGAAGAATAAACTAAGTATAAAACACCACACTCCTCTTACGACCTCCATCTTGGTTGAGGCTTGCAAGAGAATGACTGGATATGACAGTTAGGGGAGGAGCTATATAGCAGCTCTGCTGTGGGTGATCCTCTTGCAACTTCCTGTTGGGAAGGAGAATATCCCATAAGTAATGGATGATCCGTGGACTGGATACACTTAACAAGAGAAATTAAAATTATGAAATAGTGAGATACAACAGTGCGACAGGACACTTAAAGTGAATGTCAACTTTCATGATAAAGTGCCCGGTTTAAAAAAAAAAACTTTTAAAAACAGGGGGACTTTCAGTCATGAAAGTTTACATTGCACCGGATTTTACAAATACTTACCTTCGCCTGAAACGCTGGATCGCCGATCCCCTCGCAATGACAAAACCGGCTTCCTCCAATCACGGCATGGCCTCACCAGATGGACGCTCCTGGGGGAAGCAGTGATTGGAGGAAGCCGGTTTCATCATTGCTGACGAAGTACAGAGGACCTGCATGCAGGGGGGGGGGGGGGAGATTGGCGACCCAGCGTTTCAGGAGAAGGTATTTGTAAAATCTGATGCAATGTACACTTTCATGAATGAAAGTGCCCCTGTTTTTAATATTTATTTTTTTTTGTTTTTTTTATCATGAAAGTTGACAATCACTTTAACAAAGGCAATAGAGTCTTTATGATTTCCACACGCTGGGAATAAATGCATGTGAAAAATCCCGATCACACAACACCCACAGCCACCCCTGGAGACACCTCACGTCCTGCCTGGTGATGATTAAAACAGAAAAGCCAATACTTTACAATTACAGACATTTGCATAAATCATTTTCCTAAGCTTTGTGTGTTTACTGCTTCTCTGTGTTGCCAGCAGTTTGCGTATCGGGCACCTCAAGCAGCTTTAGAAACGCTGGGAGAGGAGAAGTGAATTTAGAACATTATTTCACCTTCAGACACTATGAATCTCAGTTTTTTTCTGTTCCTCAAACTAATGTGAGGATAGGAAACAAAAGCTTGTGAGCGCAACATTCCGCATTTGTCGTCTTCTATAAATTTCTCAGTGATATTGTATCAGGACAAATGCTGATACATTTGCAATAAATAAGACTGACATATATGGCACATTAACCCCTTGACAGACAGTATTGCAGGGCAGTGATTTGTCACATCTAAGAGTTTTGTTTTTGTAAAACTACTATTCTTGTACTTTTTATGCTTTTGGGGCATTTTACCATCCACCAACAGCACAGAATTAGGTTTGCTCATCAGCCAGTCACGGGTATTGCACATTGCTAGTTTCAAAATAAATGGAAAAAAAAAATAATAATAATTATCTTTGTTTTTTAATTTTTTAGTGTTTGGCGTTGGAATGGGATATTTCTAGAGATTGTAATATAAAAATGTTTAATTATTTTGTCATAAAAAAAAAAAAAAATTTGCAATATACTTTCATTATTTTTCCGCCTTTGCATGTAATTTAAGTCTGAAAAATGTGGCTTTTCCAAATCTGAGAATTGGTACAACAGACTGCACAAGCCTAACCCTGCTACACATCTGTCCAAAACTGGTGTCATGACAGATGAAGTATAATGAACTGCAAAAACAACTTCAGTATCAAGTCCAGATTGGTGTGGGTAGTCTGTATTATATAAAGCTTTTACACTTGGCCTGCATGTTAAACACTGCACAGAAGTCTCATAACTACAAGGTGTTTTATATCGCTTTAATATCATGTATTTTAAGTGAACTTACAACTTCCTCAATGATTGGCTCTGGCTTGGCTGACTCGAGCTGCTCCTTCACCTTGTCCTCCACTAGAGGGAGCAATGAAGCAACATAACCGGTCATAAAACAATATTTACATCAAATCACCATACAACTCTTTCACTACTAGGTATTTGGTAACTAAATATTAAAAATTAACATTGCAAGTAGTGACTGCATATAAAACATAACTTTTATTCAATATTAAAAATGAGAAAATAAAACGATTTAAAATAAAGGAGAATAAGTATAGGTGTCAATATAATCTAGTAGTTCAAAATCTATTCCTATTCAGCCTTAAGGTATATTGCTATATCCTCTCCACTAGAATTCAAATAACAGTATAGAAAGATACCAAAAGCTATTGTATTAAGCGTAGAGGATTACAACTCCTCCAGTTATGTCATTATTAATGTGAGATAACTTACGAAATAGTAAAAATAAATAACAATATAGTTAGCATCTGTTAGTTTATAATAAATCTAGATGAATAATAAATGTTATAGAAAACTATCATTATGTCGGGAATAATTACCGATATTAAATAAATATGCAAACCGTATATACAAAATTTGTTATCAATATATGATGTGTCAAAGAGTGGGTTGTGTGTTATGCTTGAACACGTGGTATAAATGCCCTTTCTTTAAATTATGTTTGCTGGAATTATGACCCTTAAAGCTATAGATCAGAACTGGTTTCAAGCTGCCTAGATTGCTAGAATATAATGCAAAGTACAACCTATGTATGCGTTAGTTACCTGACTCCTATTTGTACATCGAATAGTTCAAATCATAAATGCTTAAAATATAAAATATAGGCTTGCACTATTATGTCCAGCACTACATATATATTTTGTGCTAATACCTAAAATCAATACAGTTGTAAACAGCATGAATTTTGTGCATTGGTGAACTATTTCGGTAATAATGAATACCAGGAAGTGACTCGCACATGAAGAGTGACACCCACCTGAGATCGGCTTAGCTTGTGGGACCTGCCGCTGCTTGAGATCCTCATCCTGAGGTGTATAGTTCCTCAGCTTCAGCTCTCTGAAAAAAGACCAAACAGTCAGTATGTTTCAGCAGTGACATTTATCTAATAAATTAGCAGGCTCTCTGCTCAAGAAGACAAAGGTAAAGAGCCAATCAGATACTACTGGGTCACACAGCCACTGATCAGTGTTAGACAGATGTGTGGGTGGCTATAAGGCAGTTTCAGGGAAGTCAGTACAAGAAAAGTAACAAAGCAAACTTTGGGCTCTTGAGAAAAAGTGAGGGGACACTGCATGTTTTAGGAAGCGGATTTGCTTTATGCATTATCCATGTGATCCAGTTTTTAAAAGGGCCATTAAACACCAAATTTTTCTTTGCATAAATGTTTTGTAGATGGTCCATTTACATAGCCTATGTGGGAGTGTTTTTGTAACAATGTTTAGTTTTGCTTATTTTTTAATAACATTGTGCAGATTGTGGACTCCTAACCAAGCCCCTAGACGCGCTTTACCAGTCTACTGCTGGGTTCTGTTTGTATAATCTGTCTTTTTATATGCAGGGAAGGGGGGGGGGGGTTGCAATTTAGCCACTTTCCCTGGGTGTTCCTGCTTATCTAATCAACAGAGCTAAATTTGGAGCTTTTAAGTACGTTTTTAAAAGGTTTTATACTGCATTTTTAGATCAGCATCTGTGCATATTATTCTTTATAGTAGTGTCTATTACATGCAGTTATAAGAAAATGAGTGTATACTGTCATTGTGGTAACTCACAGTCTAAGGAGTGAGGTCAATTATCAGATTAGGGACAGGATCCCAGTGCCATAGGTCAATAAAGTCATTATTACAGTTTAACAATATAAATACAAACAACTTCCTACATGGTCTTCATACTATTTCAGCTCTTCACAGTACAACCAGGCAGTAGTAAAAAATATTACTAAACTAGTACGTGTTTTTAAACTAGAGTCTAAGGAACCCATGAAGCATCAAAGTCCTTAGCCAAGTGTCATCATTAAAGGGACAGTCAACTCAAATTATTAGTGTTTAAAAAGATACCTTTACTACCCATTCCCCTGTTTTGCATAACCAACATGTGTGGTTACCTTGTATCTAAGCCTCTTCTGGCAGCCCCCTGATCACATGGCTATTTATTTATTTATGATCTATTGACTTGCATTTTAGCCAATTAGTGCTGTGTTATGCACAACTTCACGGGCGTGAGCACAATGTTATCTATATGGCACACATGAACTAGCAGCCTCTTGTTAAAGCAAATAAAAAAAAAAGCATGTGATAAGAGGCTGTCTTTAGCTGCTTAGAAACAGGCAGAAATGCAAATGGTATAAAGTATATTAATATAATAATGCTGGTTGTGCAAAGCTGGGGAATGGGTAGTAAAGGCTTCTATCTATTATTTAACAATAACAATTTTGGTGTTGACTGTCCCTTTAAGGCTGACGGTGAAAATATTTTTGGGCATCTTTTTCTGTTAAGTAATTGCATATTTGTATTTTATTTGTATATGTAATCAGTTTACATATAGATTTGGGCCTTTCACAAGCAAATAAACTGCAGCAGAATCTAGATCTAAGGATGAGTTTCTTTCCTCCCAAAATAACCCTTAAACTACCTGAGTGTGATACATTCCCTGCTTTGAAAGCCAAGAGATTAAAAAATATGCAAAAGGGGTGGGGGGCGTGGCTATGTAGTACTCAGGATAGGTCGCACTTCATGAAGCTCCTTGAAAATACACTTTTTGTCAAGAAATGATATTATATTATATTAGCCTAAATGTGTGACATCTACTATCGATGCTAATCCAGCACAACCTAATCTAATTTTCTAGCCTCAGGGAACTGAATAAGTCCGTTGGGACTACGGACTGCGGCCTACACGTGAATTCCTAACACCCCTCCCCGATCAGCTGGGTTAGAGCGACACAAAGATTGCTAAATCTCTGAGGCATTAGTGCTACATTTATAATGGAGGGGGACTATCTCACAGTGATCCAAACACTCCTCATAAAGTTGGATGCAAAGAAACTTTTACGATCTCCAGTGCCCCCTCAAAGATCCTCTAGAGAGAGAACAAAGATACTCTCAAGATGGCGGAATATAAAGAAAATTCAGCACAGCACACGGAACTAGAAGCAGCCTCGAGAACTCTCTGCCCTAAGACAAGTAATGATCAGCATTGCTCATTGGAAGATGAGCAGCATTTATGTCTACTACAGAGTGACTACTATGCTTCTTGTACTGTGACAGCTCTTATTCCCGCTTTGCTATGAGAGAGAATCCAACAGGAACCCCAACTACTTGAAACGCTGGATGGTGCGGCCGGCCATCTAACAAGCAAAATTAGAGTAAAAGACCTTGAGAGACAGACTCAAGAGGGGTAGATGGAGAGTATCTCGATATCACCTTGATGCTTCTGGATTGCAAACTACTGCAAGTCATGGAACGCCGGGAAACTTAAACCCGATTACCTTCGATACCCCATAGTCAATCATATTTACCGCTGAGAAGGGGTTTTTGTGCTTTACGATGCAAATGACATCATGTCGCTACCACTTACAAATTGTGGATAAGCTTGTGGCATCTGGCATTGGCTGAACTGTTGCTATAATGTTTAGAGACTTTTCCATCAGCCGTCTCTAGCTAACTTGTCTATCTTTATTTTCCGAAGCTAGTAATGATAAGCGGTTTTATTTTTCTCCTATACTATGTTATTATCCTCATACATTACATGTGCTCACTTGATTTCACTCCTGCATGGTCTGACTTATCACTATTTCTTACAGGTCCTTCTACAGTTACATTTGCGCCTGCTAACACGATTTACTCAATCTGTTAGAAACCATGCATCTGAAGTTTTTTCTCTAAATCTCTCGGGGTAGTATTGCGCACTGCGTTATCTCCCCTATATATCTACTCTATATTTACCCTACTAAGATAAGGCTATTATAAAATGGAAGGGCTATGTTGTTCACTATACTTAACTAATACATTGTTGGTAGTTGTGCTTATAGGAAATTGCAATAATATTTCCTCATGACGCTAGATATAATTTTATTTGACATTACTTCACACGTAGGTTTACAACTGCTCTATCCCCCAAAAGTGTTTCTTTTTTATTCTTGCAATCCCCTCTGCTAGTACTGATCTATCAGAAGACACTAGAGTACAGGGGATTTGCTTGGTACGCATCCCAATAGGATATGGCCACTGTGAATTGGAAAACCCAGAGGAATATGCAACTTTTTACATCACTCAGAGTCTAGTGTAATCTAATAATGTATCATAGATTATTATACTTAAAACTGTGTGTCTTCTATAAGACTTTTGTATAATCAGAGGGTATCTCTCTCTGGATATTAGATAGATATTGTGCTCCCACTTCCTGAGTTTCCTATTTATCCAGGTGACGGCACATTGTTGGCTTATACAATTCATGATAATAGGAGATAAAGCATATCTTAGTCTCCCCTCTCCACACATAGCAATGAGAAGAATTATTTGTTCTCGCTCAGCACCTACAAATGTTAAAGAGTTTGTTTTTTGTCATAAGACCGATGCCTTTGTTACTCATTGTGTATACTTATTCTGTTCTGATGAATAACAATCTCCTATTGTGTGACTTTAGCTGGCTTTCAAGGTGCTAGATAGCAAGTAGTCCAGATAGTACCTATTGCCTCATAACAGGGTTCTTTCTCCCTTTGGGAGATTGTCATAATAATACTATAAAGAACAATTGTCAGGATCCTTTTATCTGTAAGATTAATGATTTTTATGTTTATATATAACCAACCATTAGCCCAGTGGTTTATTGTTCTCTGGTTATGAGCGGTTTGTGTTATTATTCAGATGTATATTTATTGATTGTTTAGCATCCCCAAGTTCCTGACTATAATATACTATTTACTATATATCTTAATGGGCCATGCTTGTAGCTAATCTTTAACTGTGCCTCCCTTGGTCCAAAAGTGACCACTTCATATGCTACTCCTCCTATATTTTATTTCTAAGTTTAATAAGGTCCGAGAGTGGCCTTAGATGTTTTAGGAGGAATGTCTTATAGAAAATATTGTAAAATTGAGGTTTAAGTACCCTTCTTGCTGTCACTAGATTGTTATTTATTCTAAACTTGACACGCCCCCCCTTCCACCGCCCCTCTCCTTCCCACTTTTTAACTTACAGCAGCTTTTTGCCCGCTGACTACCCCATCCCCTCCCCCGATATTTTGAATTCTCAATTTATCATAAGGTCCAGGTGGGGCCTTATCTGGGACTACCATATATTCTCTAATCTCATAATCATATGACCCACAAGTGGTTGGCTCAGTAGTCACCTCAATAAGCTAGTATTATTATAAAAAGGAGGATTCAGAAACTCATGTCGTTTATCATTTTGATCACTAACCTTAATGTACCTTGTTAATGCATTTTTCATGTTTATATGACTAAAGTTGTAACACTTATTGTGGCAAACCTAGCCACTTCTGGACTATAACATAAGAAAGGTTGTCTATAGGCTGTATATTGTGCTATGTAGATGTGACAGACCCTTCTGTCAGCACTGAAAGAGTTAACTGTGTTCAGCTTTAGCCTCAGCTATTGTGCACTGTCATTAATGTTATTGATACACAGTCCATTGTTTAATCAACCTCAGAGAGCAGACCCTAGATGATAAGGAAAGCCAAGTGTGTGTCTGTGTTTAAATTGTTATCAGCTTGAGCAAGGTATTCTATTGTATCATGTAAAAGGGCGTGTTCCCTCCATCTAATGTACAACATTCTTTCAACCCCCCTTCTGGGGGGGGTCAGACCTGCATAAATACTGGGCATATGAGCCTTAATAAAATTCATTCTGTTTAAAACCTGAAAACTGGCTGGGTTGTGAATTGCTGATTCCCCATGCAGGACATTGTTCCCTGGTGTTAACCCTTGGTATCCGGTTGGTACCGTTACAATTGGTGGCAAGCGACGGAATGAACCTTATCGCCCAGAAGAGCAACTACACAAGCCAGTAACCTCAGGAAGAGGGGGATTACTACAATACTGACTAAGATGGAAGGAGTACCAGGGACCGAAGTGAATGGAGATGGATTATTCTAAGCTAAAGAGACAAACGTAAAAGGAACTGCTAGAAGCCAGGGGAAAGATAGGCAGCAGCAAACCCAAGGCTATATTAATTGCTGAGCTGATGGAGGGAGACAGAGCTCGCAGCGCTACGCCTCCAGCAGCCATGGAGGAGACCCTATACCAGAGGGAAATGAGGACCAGGCTGCAATTTTTACCCCAACCTGTACCACGGGATATGCTATCCGTGGTAATGGCAGATGTGCAGGAGTACGTGATGGCACACAGTCCGCGGAATGCATCCTCCCGAGCAGAATCCATTTTGGACGCACTCAGCAACCCAGTAAGACCCAAAATCCCATACCATGCATTTAAAATGTTTTGTGAGGAGAAGGATGAGATTGATGGGTATTTACAGGATTTTGAGAGACTGTGCGAGTTACATGATTTGGAGCAGTCCGTATGGGTGCCGGTGCTAGCAGGCAAGCTAGCCGGTAGGGCAGCGGAAGCGTATCGCGCTGTACCCAGGGAGGACAGCAAGGATTACGCTAAAGTGAAGAGAGCGATCTTGGAAAGATATGCCATTACCTCAGAGGCATACCGGCGCAAGTTTAGAGGCCTGCGCAAGCCAGAAAGAGATTCCCATGCAGAGTGGGCCCACAAGCTGGATCAAGCATCTCAGGGGTGGATACAGGCCAGCCAAGCTACCACCATGGAAGAATTGCGACAACTGATGCTGTTGGAGCAATTCTTTAACGGCTTGTCCCCAGAAGCCCAAGAATGGGTGAGAGATCGAAAACCCCTCACCTTAACCGAAGCAGCCAGATTAGCAGACCAGCATTTTGATGCCAGGAGGCGCCATGGACTACAGCCTAACAACGGACGGGCTAATATACAATGCCACACCTGCAAGCAGTGGGGACATATGGCACGTGAGTGCACCCAAAATCGGAGCAGACAAGCTTGGAACCAGGTCAGACAGAACCTGGCCCCAAGGGCGGCTGCTCACCATTACCAAACGGAGCCAGCCGCTCATGAGGTGTTGAGCACCCAAGCCGAGGAACCCCTGGGAATTCTGCATGAGGTGATGTCGGTCCAGGGACTTCGGGATTCGGGAGCTACTTTAACCCTGATAGCTCCCCATTTGGTGCCGGATACAGCACCCACTGGCGGATCCGTGGCAGTACGAGGGGCAGGGGGAGCAGTATACCGATTGCCCACTGCTAGAGTGGAGTACAGACCCCCAGTCACCCCAGCAGCTGCCAGTTACCAACCCCCGGCGCACCGCTATACCACACGGCCTCCGGCCACGAACTACCCTCAGAGAGCCCGGTTCAATTCGCGGGGCTACTCACAACCTATTCGGTGCTTTGGATGTAAGCAACTAGGGCACAAAAGACCAGAGTGTCCCCTAAACGCAGCGAATCAAGCACAGTCCTGGAGAAGACCCGCTGGCGGAATCCCACATAACCCTCAGCCTGTGGCCCGCTACGTAGAGGCGCCAGAATGCTGGGGCAGCCTACATGAAGCAGACCCCGTGCAAGCTGCCCACCGGAATAACCGGCAACGGGTTAAAGTGAATGGGAAGGAGGTCAGTTGTCTACGGGATACTGGTGCTACCATGACCTTGCTTCAAGAGAACTTGGTGCCTGAGAAACAGCACACTGGAGACACTGTGGCTGTGAGGGTAGCAGGGGGCACTGTGTTCCGCCTACCTGTTGCCAGGGTACATTTGGATTGGGGAGTGGGCGCTAGACTTGTGAATGTGGGGGTCAAGAAGGACTTACCTGCTGATGTTCTCCTTGGAAATGACTTGGCCCCCCTTGTTTCTGCCTATGCTCCCATGGATCCCGCTGATGTTAACCCTGTGACTACCCAAGCCCAGTCCCTCCGGGAAGAGACGCTTCCATGTTTGGGGTGGGGGCAGTACTGAGCCAAGTTGGAGCAGATGGCGGAGAACACCCCGTAGCTTACTTGAGCCGAAAGTTGTTGCCCCGGACATCCCCAAGCCGATCCGTTGGGATCAGACTGTGTATGCCGGCTTGGTTCTGGGGGAGCATTGTGGCAAACCTAGCCACTTCTGGACTATAACATAAGAAAGGTTGTCTATAGGCTGTATATTGTGCTATGTAGATGTGACAGACCCTTCTGTCAGCACTGAAAGAGTTAACTGTGTTCAGCTTTAGCCTCAGCTATTGTGCACTGTCATTAATGTTATTGATACACAGTCCATTGTTTAATCAACCTCAGAGAGCAGACCCTAGATGATAAGGAAAGCCAAGTGTGTGTCTGTGTTTAAATTGTTATCAGCTTGAGCAAGGTATTCTATTGTATCATGTAAAAGGGCGTGTTCCCTCCATCTAATGTACAACATTCTTTCAACCCCCCTTCTGGGGGGGGTCAGACCTGCATAAATACTGGGCATATGAGCCTTAATAAAATTCATTCTGTTTAAAACCTGAAAACTGGCTGGGTTGTGAATTGCCGATTCCCTATGCAGGACATTGTTCCCTGGTGTTAACCCTTGGTATCCGGTTGGTACCGTTACACTTATGATTATCACTGTTATAAAATTCTCAATAAAAAAGAAATGTATTAAAATAAAACGGACATTAAAAAAAATAAAAAATAAATATATATATATATATATATATATATATATATATATATATATATATATATATATATATATGCAAAAGGGGTTAAACACAAAGTAATCTCTGGAACATCACTGCTGATCCTGAGCTAAACACAGGCCAGTGAGCCAATCACAAGCGGCATATTTGTGTAGCTACCAATCATCAGCCTTGTACAAAGCTGGAGTGACGCCCATGTAATACAATATAAAATGCTCTGACGTGTTGCAGCATTTTCTTATAGCATATTTATGTCCCTTTAAAAATGAACAGATAATAAAGACACTTTGTTCGCTAGGAAAATACAAATTCACATACTTATGTTTTTCCTCCACCTCGTCTAAAGGTGCATTGCTTTCAGGTTCTCCATCTTCTTTTTTCTGTAAAAAACACAAAGTGTAAGAGGTCTAATATAATTTAGCTAGTTCCAATGGCTGTTACAAATCTGCAGTGGTTAAATACACAGTTAAAGTCAACTCTAGAGCAGCAATGCACTACTAGCAGCTAGCTGAGCACATCTGGTGTGTCAATGTGTATTTGTATCACGCCCTGTAAGTTTCAGTAGAATAAATAATTAAATTCCATGTATTGACAAGAAATTAGTTACTATGCAATATATAAACTAGTGATTATAATTAAAGGGACAAGAAAAACCAAACTTTTCTTTCATGATTTGGATAGAACATACAATTTTAAACAACTTTTCAATTTACTTCTTTTATCAAATTTTCTTTATTCTCTTGTTATCTTTTACTGAAACTGAACCCAAATTTTTTCTTTTGTGATTCAGTTAGAGCATGCAATTTTAAGCAACGTTCTAATGTACTCCTATTATCAATTTTTCTTCATTCTCTTGCTATCTTTATATGAAAAAGAATGCATCTAAGCTTTTTTGGTCCAGAACTCTGGACAGCATTTTTTTTTATTGGTGGATGAATTTATCCACCAATCAGCAAGAACAACCCAGGTTGTTCACCAAAAATGGTCCGGCATCTAAACTTACATTCTTGCATTTCAAATAAAGATACTAAGAGAATGAAGAAAATTTGATAATAGGAGTAAATTAGAAAGTTGCTTAAAATGTCATGCTCTATCTGAATCCCCAAAGAAAAAAATTGGGTTTAGTGTCCCTTGAAAGAGCAGCATTGCACTACTGGCAGCTAGCTGAACACATCTAGTTAGCCAATCACAAGAGACAAATGTGTGCAGGCACCAATCAGCAGCTAGCTCCCACTAATTTAGCATATGTGCATATTTTTTTTCAACAAGGGATGCCAAGAGAACAAAGCACATTTGAAAATAGAAATTAATTTAAAAGTGTCTTAAAATGAAAGGCTCTATCTGAACCATTCGAGTTTAATTTTGACTTTCCTATCCCTTTAATTTCAATTTAAGGTGTTTAGCATAAGCAGGGCTCACAATTCCCACTCGCCATTGGCAAGTAGAAATTGAACTGTGGCGAGTAGTGAAAGATAGTGAGTACATGTTAAACCAACATTTACTGATTACTGAGGGCTGGGCGTGTAGGTGCAGAAGTGAAAAGCTACTGTAAAGAAGGAGCATCAGCTTGAAGGTAGAGCGCAGTTGCGTTGGTGTGGAGGCGCTGAGAAGCGTGGGCGACATGGAGAGGCAGAGGCATCGTCAACAGGAGTGCGGCTCATGTGAGATAAGTAGGATCTGGCTGAGGTCTGGAGGCAATACAAGATGAGGGGATAGAAGACCATATGAAAATAAAGAATGCTGATTGGATGTCAGTACCAATTAAGTAGTATTTCTAAATTTTAAATGAGAGTTTTGGAGCTGCATACATAAAAAAAAACAACTTGAGCAACTTAGGTATCTTAAGAGATTAAGGGCTTTTCAGATATTTTAGCTTATCCGATATCTTAGTCAGGTTGCAAATTAGGGGAATGTGCTCAAAATATTCATTTAATTCATTGTGGGGAAATAAGAAATGTTCTATACCCTCATTTTTATCAGATAACTCCCTTAAAGGGATAATGTATTCAGAAAAGTTTTTGTGTTCAAAGTAACTGCAGGGACACTTTGTATTCTACCACCACTGCCAATACTTTTTGATTACATAGCAAGTACTGCTGTATTGACAAGATCAGTTTCCACATGCAAAATCCGCTATTTAAAATGACTGTCCCCTTTATCAAGCTATAGGCCACCCCATGGTTAGTTGTACAGGTCGCTAGCCATGCAAAATTAAAAAAAAGAAGCAAATTGGAGACTAAACAGGTTTGTTTCATGTCCCTGCTGACTTAGATTAAACCTGCCCTGGTTTACACAACTTTGCATCACGTGAGAGGGAGATTCTACCAAACGGACAGCAAATGTATACGTTTTTAATAATTGTATTAAAAGGACTTCATTTGTAATGGTTTAAAATAATAATTACTACAATATATTACTACACAATAAGGTGGTCGTGTAAAGGGGATGCGCAGGATCAGTGGCGAGTAGCTTAGGACTGGCATAAGTGTGAGTATAATGTAATGTAGGCCTGTCAATCCTGTTATTGGTGAGTGGCTCTATATAGAAAAATGCATGGACGCTACTGCTTTAAAAGGGACATTAATGTCAAAATGAATGAATTTAATGGTTGAAATAAAGCATAAATGAAATATAAAACTAATCTATGTCTTTTATGAATCTGCCTCTTTCTCTTGTAATACATTTGACAAAGTAAGTTGGATCTAAAGCATGAAAGTTTCATTTTGATAACCATATCCCTTTAATTCATCCAACAGTATGTTTTATATAGGTGTGAACAAAACATAAAATCTAGAAACAAACTATAATGCCCCTTTCTCTTCAAGGCTTGTACAGAGCAACACAATCCATGAGACAATGTAGTGGGAAGTGTTATCACTTTGTGCAGCTTGTGTCCTTCCTTCCAGGTGCTCAGAATAGAAGTCAGTTGTAGAAGCCACAAGTATTTATAGCCTGACAAGTGACGTGAAACACACAAGCACATGACCGGCAGTACGGTTTCATACTGTTCTAATCTAATGCAATTCCACGGAAAAAACGTCCAGATGTGCTCCACTTTCCTATATCTAATGATTATTTTCTCTACTGAACAAACATTTTCTGCCAAAATCATGTGAGCCTAAAAGTGCAGACACGGGCAAAAAATTATTATTTATACATAATCTTCTGACTAAAGCATATTAATTACATCTCTTGCAGCACAAATATAATTTTATTACAGGACCAGAGACTAGCATTTTACCATAGCTTTCTTTACTACATTATTTGGCTTTTAAAAGTATTCCATAAGTCACAGAAACAGAACAGTAACACATAGAAAACTGAGCACAAGGTAAGTGCCCAATGAGAGGGTTGTTGCTGAGGAGAGTAGCCAAATGAGAGGGTTGTAGCTAAGGAGAGTAGCCAATGAGAGGGTTGTTGCTAAGAAGAGTAGCCAAATGAGAGGGTTGTAGCTAAGGAGAGTAGCCAATGAGAGGGTTGTTGCTAAGGAGAGTAGCCAATGAGAATGCAACAGTGATCCGACTAAACAACTCCAACTTGCTAAAACAGAGGCATCCGATTTGCAGATAAGTTGAATTCTCTCATCGACCTTGTTACAAATATCTGTTTTCTGCTTAGGTTTTTAAAAACATTTTCTTTTGTCCCTGATTTCATCTTATCCACTTTAAAAATGTCTTTGGAAATCTATTTTTTTATAAAGTTATCATCTTTCCCTCAATTACCTTCTTGTCCTAATGCTCCCGACCGTTAGATTCACCACTGTTACTTTCTGCCTTCCTCATCATTTGAACTTCGCCCCCCCAACTTCCACCTGCTCTCTTCTCCTGGGTTGTCTCCTGACATTTCCTTTTGCTCCTCACATCTGCTCCCGCTCGCCATTACAGTAGATGCGGCCTCCTTCCTTCAATCTCTTTCCCACCTCTCCTTCCCTGTCAGACCATTTAATTCCAGACACATCATTGCTTACTCCAGTACCCAGGTCCCTTAAAAGTGATGGTAAACTTTAGCTAATCAAATGCCATATATGTCATCTTTGCCATTAAATAGGTACAGTATATGTGCACTTTTATTTTTAAAATATTTGTGAAATGGTTAAAAAGGGACATTGTACACTAGATTTTTCTTTGCATAAATGTTTTGTAGAGGATTCATTTATATAGCTTATCTGTGAGTGTTTTTGTAACAATGTATAGTTTTGCTTATATTTGTATTAACCTTATGCTGCTTTTCAAACTCTTAACCAAGCCCCAAAGTTTTAGCTGTATACAGATGGCTCCCGTTTGTATAATGTCTTTTCATATACAGGGAGGGGGATCTGCTCTTCTGCTTTCTCAGACCCTTTCACTGGGTGTCCCAGTCTAACTTTATCAACAGTGCTAAACTGGGAGCTTCTAAGTAAGTTTTTAAAAGGTTTTATACTGTTTTTTTTAGATCAGTTTCTATGCATATTATTCTTTATAGTAGTGTCTATTACATGCATGTATATGAAAATTGGTGCCTATAGTAATGATTCTATTACAATGTTATGCTGGCCCACTGGGATGATTTTTTTTTAGGATAATTGCAATGAACATCCAATCACTGTTGGTGTCATTTGACACTCGAAGTTCTGCCTTTTCAGAGTCCGTAGGAAGCCTATATAAAGAGTGGGTGGGACTACCCATTGTCACAGTCCAGCCAAAACAGGAAATTAAGGGGGGCGGAGGAACAGAAGATACCAATTGAGATTATAAAATCTTTTATTTTAATATATATATTTCGAAATTAACAACAAAATATAAGCAATTTCTATATCTTGGTCCATAAACTGGGTAATACTTACCAGGGAGACCACCTCTCCAGAGGGGCATGGACAGAACTATCCACTCCCCTCATTTACCATAAAAGCTTCCAGTGGGATATGTATAATGTGATGTAACGTGTCCATACACTGTAAATGTACCAACGTTATGTGCTACCTCAATAAAAAAAAAAGCTTCCATTGGGACACCACCCTTTCCTCCTCCTAGAGAGGTCCAACCAAAACGGGTGAACCAAGCCAAAGGGAGGGTGCCTGGTAAGTATTACCCGGGATATGGGCCAAGATATAGAAATTGCTTATATTTTGTTGTTAATTTCCAATCATCTTGCCCCCACCCTGGTAATACTTACCAGTGAGAGAATACAAAGCTGCAATAAAAGAAATGGGGGGGGGGGGGGGGGAATAAAAACATATAAAATTCATAAAGATGAAACTGAAGACAAAATCTTCCAACCAAACCTAGCAGAAGCCGATAGGCAAACAACAAGTTTTAAAAATAAGAAAGAAAGTTCCCTTTTTTTCTGTAAGAAATAGAGAAGATCTGTACAACCAAACCAAAGACGTTAGGTCCAGAATGAGCCTGACCTGACAAGAATATGATGAGCCCTCTGGAACTTGTTCATTCTATTACTTGTTTGAACACAAAATAACTTGAACAAACCAAATAAAGATGGTTGACTTTGCGAATGTCTACCCAAAATGAGGACCTTGTAACAAAACAAAGAGAAAAAACAGCTACAAAAGGAATTAGGTCTTCTAGCAGAAAACTTAACAGATCACAACCAAGATGTTAAAAATTAGTTAATTCGATACCCCTGCTTATCAGGACTGAAGGAAAGAAAAAAAGAATATATTGGCTTCAATAAAAGTAAGAGAAAACATTGGTAACAGTTCTCAAGATTATTCCATCATGATAAATAATAAAGGTATGACAATATCATATAAAGTAACTAAATTCTAAACATTACTGGTGTTGAATAAAATAGTCTCTGGAAAATGATTTCAATGAGAGACCAGATATAAATAAAACTAAGAAGGATCCAAAAGTAAGAACCCAGGATGAAATTGTAAAACTCTAATTGGGTATGGACCAAGACATGAAAAGATTGCATAACAAAGAGATCTAAAGCCTCAGGTGTTGGAGCACAAGCACTAAGGTTTAGTAAAAAAATAACTGTCTAAAATAAAGGGTGAGATTGTGGACTCTCCATATCCGGAATTAAATTTATCAGGTAAGCATACATTTTGTTTTCTTTCCGAAGATATGGAAAGTCCACAACGTCATCAATTACTAGTGGGAACCAATACCCAATCTAGAGGACACAGATGACTAGAGAGGGAGAACAAGACAGGCAGACCTAAACAGAAGGCACCACCGCTTGAAGAACCTTTCTCCCAAAAGAAGCCTCAGCCAAGGCAAAAGTAACAAATTTGGAAAATTTTGAACAAGTATGCAGAAAGGACCAAGTTGCAGCCTTGTAAAATCTGTTCCACAGAAGCTTCATTTTTGAAAGCTCAAGAAGAGGAGACCGCACTAGTGGAATGAGTCGTAATTCTCTCAGGAGGCTGCTGACCAGCAGTCTCATAAGCAAAACAAATTATACTTCTCAACCAGAGAGAAAGAGAAGTAGCAGTAGCTTTCTGACCCTTACACTTTCCAGAGAAATAAACAAACAGGGCAGCGGATGGTGAAAATCCTTAGTCATCTGAAGGTAGAATTTTAAAGCAGGCACAGCATTCAAGTTGTGTAACAAACGTTCCTTATGAGAAGAAGAGATAGAACAATAATTTCCTGATTAATATTTCTCAAAACACTTTAGGGAGAAATCCCACTTTAGTACGAAGAACTGCCTTTCCCTTACTCCTATTAGCAATTTTTTTCGTTCTCTTGCTATCTTTATTTGAAAAAGAGGGCATCTAAGCTTTTTGGGTTCAGAACTCTGGACAGCACTTTATTGGTGGATGAATTTATCCACCAATCAGCAAGAACAACCCAGGTTGTTCACCAAAAATGGGCCGGCATCTAAACTTACATTCTTGCATTTCAAATAAAAATACCAAGAGAATGAAGACAATTTGATAATAATAGTAAATTAGAAAGTTGCTTAAAAAGTCATGCTCTATTTGTATCACAAAAGAAAAAAAGTTGGGTTCAGTGTCCCTTTAAATCTGAAGGATACTACTTCAGCATCAGATAAAGGAATAATACTATCCGAATCAGAGATTTCACCTCAGAGGCTACCGACGAATCCTCATCAGACTTATGAGGAAGGGCAACCTGAGTAGCAGAGGCTGAGACAGAAACCTTACTATCTCAATCTCTAATTTTACTCTTGCGTTTTCCCTTTAGCATAGAAAAAGCAGCTAATGCCGCAGAAGATACCTGAGCAGCAATTTCTGCAGGCAAATAAGCTCCTCCAGGAGACTGAGAGGAACCGCAGGGCACCATATGAGACGCCATTGGGCTTGGGACGATTGAGGAGAAAACTGTGGCATTGCCTGAACAGCATCATCCAGAGAGACATTTGGTTCAGAGATAAAAAGTTTATCTTTATGTTGTAAAGTCCTATCTAGACAAGAGGTACAAAATTGCATGGGCAACACAATTTGGTTTTCTAAACATAGTAGACACTTGTCCATAGCAACAGAATCCTGTTCCATGACTAAGGACAATTTATTGGTAAAAAAGAAAATTCACTTTATTTATTGGTAACTACTTGGTCCCTCATACGTCAAATCATTTCTGCTCCCTATTCCCCTATAAGACTCCTCAGATCGCATCCTTGTTGAGCTTCACATGCATGCAATCAGGTCTCGCCTTCGCACTATACAGAAAATCAATCTTGTCAATCTTCATAGGCTTCTCCTTTCAGCACTAGTGTCCCCCTCATTCCTCCCCTATAGTCACATCACAAATCTCTCACTCCGCAAGTTCGTCTCACTGACACCCTCCGTTATCAGCAGCACTTACCCGTTTATTTCTTAACTCTTTCAGTCTCTCTTTCCTTTTCAGCGCTTGTTCCTCAAGCCTCCCAACGCTGCCTTCCATCTTCCCACAATGCTCTGCGTTCTGCAGTCGCATAGCCCAATCAGCAACAAAATCCAGCAGTCATTCTCCGGCACGTGATAAGCTTTAAGACTAGAATAGCCGATGAAAAACGAAATAAACATCAACAGAGTGACCAGAGCAATAGAGTGCCGATTTGTTTCTCTAATTCAATTTACACGGCACAATTTTGAACGCTGCTGCCTACGCGCTTTGTAATGAAACTGGTGTCTTTTATTAACTGGAAATATACAGTCTGGGCCTCGCAAACGTGTATTTTTTTGATGACACAAAACATACTTTATAATCTGTTGAAGTTGGAACTTTTTTTTTTTTTTTAATAGCAGCACAGGTGAGATTGAATGAAAATATGTAGAAGCTAAGGCTGGATGTAATTCATGACACAAAGATTTCAAAGGAGCTCACAATTTACCACAAAGTGCCGGTTCTGATTTTGGAGCTCTGCCCTCCTCTCCCTCACTCCCCTCTTTATGTCCTGTTGTCCCTCTTTAATGTCCTGTGTCCCTCATCCCCCTCTCTATGTCCTGTTGTCCCTCTTTATTTCCTGTGTCCCTTATTCCCCTCTCTATGTCCTGTTGTCCCTCTATGTCCTGCTCTCCCTCATTCCCCTCTTAATGTCCTGTTGTCCCTCTATGTCCTCCTATCCCTTATTCCCCTCTTTATGTCCTGTTGTCCCTCTATGTCCTCCTCATCCTCATTCCCCTCTTAATGTCCTGTTGTCCCTCTATGTCCTGCTCTCCCTCATTCCCCTCTCTATGTCCTGTTGTCCCTCTATGTCCTGCTCTCCCTCATTCCCCTCTTTATATCCTGTTGTCACTCTATGTTCTGCTCTCCTTCATTCCCTCTTTATGTCCTGTTGTCCCTCTATGTCCTGCTCTCCCTCATTTCTCTACTTATGTCCTGCTCTCTCTCATTCCCCTCTTTATGTCCTGTTGTCCCTCTATGTCCTGCGCTCCCTCATTTCTCTACTTATGTCCTGCTCTCTCTTATTCCCCTCTTGATATCCGATTGCCCCTCTATGTCCTGCTCTCCCTCATTCCCCTCTTCTTGTCCTGTTGTCCCTCTATGTCCTGCTCTCTCTCATTTCCCTCTTTATGTCCTTTTGTTTCTCTATGTCCTGCTCTCTCTCTCATTTCCCTCTTTATGTCCTGTTGTTTCTCTATGTCCTGCTCTATCTCTCATTTCCCTCTTTATGTCCTGTTGTTTCTCTATGTCCTGCTCTCTCTCTCATTTCCCTCTTTATGTCCTGTTGTTTCTCTATGTCCTGCTCTCTCTCTCATTTCCCTCTTTATGTCCTGTTGTTTCTCTATGTCCTGCTCTCTCTCTAATTTCCCTCTTTATGTCCTGTTGTTTCTCTATGTCCTGCTCTCTCTCTCATTTCCCTCTTTATGTCCTGTTGTTTCTCTATGTCCTGCTCTCTCTCTCATTTCCCTCTTTATGTCCTTTTGTTTCTCTATGTCCTGCTCTCTCTCTCATTTCCCTCTTTATGTCCTGTTGTTTCTCTATGTCCTGCTCTATCTCTCATTTCCCTCTTTATGTCCTGTTGTTTCTCTATGTCCTGCTCTATCTCTCATTTCCCTCTTTATGTCCTGTTGTTTCTCTATGTCCTGCTCTCTCTCTCATTTCCCTCTTTATGTCCTGTTGTTTCTCTATGTCCTGCTCTCTCTCTCATTTCCCTCTTTATGTCCTGTTGTTTCTCTATGTCCTGCTCTCTCTCTAATTTCCCTCTTTATGTCCTGTTGTTTCTCTATGTCCTGCTCTCTCTCTCATTTCCCTCTTTTTGTCCTGTTGTCCCTCTATGTCCTGCTCTCTCTCATTTCCCTCTTTATGTCCTTTTGTTTCTCTATGTCCTGCTCTCATTTCCCTCTTTATGTCCTGTTGTTTCTCTATGTCCTGCTCTCTCTCATTTCCCTCTTTATGTCCTGTTGTTTCTCTATGTCCTGCTCTCTCTCATTTCCCTCTTTATGTCCTGTTGTTTCTCTATGTCCTGCTCTCTCTCATTTCCCTCTTTATGTCCTGTTGTTTCTCTATGTCCTGCTCTCTCTCATTTCCCTCTTTATGTCCTGTTGTTTCTCTATGTCCTGCTCTCTCTCATTTCCCTCTTTATGTCCTGTTGTTTCTCTATGTCCTGCTCTCTCTCATTTCCCTCTTTATGTCCTGTTGTTTCTCTATGTCCTGCTCTCCTCATTCCTCTGTTGAAGTCCCAGAGAGATGCCCCCCATACAGCTCTCCGATCAATGACCTGATCTAAAATAATCCTGCAGCACTGAGAGATCTTTCACAAGATTTAAAAAAATACAGATTTTGCTATCCTTTAAGGGTGTTGCCTTATGTTGTGACTTGTGCTATCTCTGTCCAGATTTTTTGTTCCCAAAGCTGTATTGACCTTCACTTCATTCTAAGCAGTTGGTCCACAAGAAAGATTTATCCAAGCAGAATAATCTGTTTCATACATTTTATAGATTACTCTTTTAGTCTGTTCTCGTATTGTTTATGTTTGACTTTGATTCCAGAATTCTGGATTTAGCAGATCTAGTGTACTACAAAGTAAATGGCTCATCATTAGTTGTGCAGCTTGATATGCAGTAGCTGGATAAGAAGTGCTTCTGTACTGCTGGACATGCCCATTAGCTGCATAATAAGTGCTTCTGTACTGCTGAACATGCCCATTAATTGCGTAAGAAGTGTTTCTCTACTGCTGAACATGCCCATCAGCTGCGTAAGAAGTGCTTCTGTACTGCTGGACATGCCCATTAGCTGCATAAGAAGTGCTTCTGTACTGCTGAACATGCCCATTAGCTGGGTAAGAAGTGTTTCTCTACTGCTGAACATGCCCATTAGCTGCATAAGAAGTGTTTCTCTACTGCTGAACATGCCCATTAGCTGGGTAAGAAGTGTTTCTCTACTGCTGAACATGCCCATTAGCTGGGTAAGAAGTGCTTCTCTACTGCTGAACATGCCCATTAGCTGGGTAAGAAGTGCTTCTCTACTGCTGAACATGCCCATTAGCTGCATAAGAAGTGTTTCTCTACTGCTGAACATGCCCATTAGCTGTGTAAGAAGTGCTTCTGTACTGCTGAACATGCCCATTAGCTGCGTAAGAAGTGTTTCTCTACTGCTGAACATGCCCATTAGCTGCGTAAGAAGTGCTTCTGGTTCTATTTGTGCAACTTGGTGTCTTAATACATTCTGCATTATCTTATACCTTGGAAGTGGTGAGTGCTGCTGTCTTTTGGACTTTTATATCAGTATTTGGGACTTGGTGTGGAGCCCCTGGCAGAATTGCACCCTTTATTTGCCTGTTGTGCTGCTCCTATCTTGACTCTAAGAAGTGCTTCTGTACTGCTTAACATGCCCATTAGCTGCGTAACAAGTGTTTCTCTACTGCTGAACATGCCCATTAGCTGCGTAAGAAGTGCTTTTGTTCTGCTAATTATGCCCATTAGCTGCGTAAGAAGTGTTTCTCTACTGCTAAACATGCCCATTAGCTGCATAAGAAGTGCTTTTGTTCTGCTAATTATGCCCATTAGCTGCATAAGAAGTGTTTCTCTACTGCTAAACATGCTCATTAGCTGCATAAGAAGTTTTTCTGTACTGCTGAACATGCCCATAAGTTGGGTAAGGAGTGTTTCTGTACTGCTAGGTAAGGAGTGCTTCTGTACTGCTGAGCATGCCAGTAGCTGGGTAAGAAGTGCTTCTGTACTGCTGAACATGCCCATTAGCTGCATAAGAAGTGCTTCTGTACTGCTGAACATGCCCATTAGCTGAGTAAGAAGTGCTTCTGTACTGCTGAACATGCCCATTAGCTGAGTAAGAAGTGCTTCTGTACTGCTGAACATGCCCATTAGCTGAGTAAGAAGTGCTTCTGTACTGCTGAACATGCCCATTAGCTGCGTCAGAAGTGCTTCAGGGTTGAATTCAAACTGTGACCTTATAAACTATTGCGAGTGCTCTTTGAACAAGTAATGAACTTATTTTATTACATTTGTGTGCAATTGTTCTCCTGTCTTAGATCCTATGTTATCAAGCATATTCAGTTACTTGTAGGCAAGTAATACAGAAATATTTTTTTTTTCTAAATTATATATGTAGTTCCTTTTATTGCCGTTAGATGGTGTACTGGTAAATATTCAATCTTCACAATGTGGTTACGTTTAAACCTTAACTGTATCAATATTTTTGCAACTCTGTTACTATTTGTGTAGCACCATAATGATTAAGGTTTTTACAATTAGTATATCCTGTGTCAAGTATTTTATTGTTTTGTGTAAAAAAAAATGGTAGGACACTTTATATATATATATATATATATATATATATATATATATATATATATATATATATGTGTGTGTGTATGTGTATATTTCTCCAACATAGGTGTGTCCGGTCCACGGCGTCATCCTTACTTGTGGGATATTCTCTTCCCCAACAGGAAATGGCAAAGAGCCCAGCAAAGCTGGTCACATGATCCCTCCTAGGCTCCGCCTACCCCAGTCATTCTCTTTGCCGTTGTACAGGCAACATCTCCACGGAGATGGCTTAGAGTTTTTTAGTGTTTAACTGTAGTTTTTATTATTCAATCAAGAGTTTGTTATTTTAAAATAGTGCTGGTATGTACTATTTACTCAGAAACAGAAAAGAGATGAAGATTTCTGTTTGTATGAGGAAAATGATTTTAGCACCGTAACTAAAATCCATGGCTGTTCCACACAGGACTGTTGAGAGCAATTAACTTCAGTTGGGGGAACAGTGTGCAGTCTCTTGCTGCTTGAGGTATGACACATTCTAACAAGACGATGTAATGCTGGAAGCTGTCATTTTTCCCTATGGGATCCGGTAAGCCATGTTTATTACGATGGTAAATAAGGGCTTCACAAGGGCTTATTAAGATTGTAGACTTTTCTGGGCTAAATCGATTCAGTTTTAAAACATATTTAGCTTTGAGGAATCATTTTATCTGGGTTTATTGATATTATAATATCGGCAGGCACTGTATTAGACACCTTATTTCTCTGGGACTTTCCCAAAGCATAAGCAGAGACTCATTTTCGCGCCGGTGTGGCGCACTTGTTTTTGAGAGGCATGGCATGCAGTCGCATGTGAGAGGAGCTCTGATACTTAGTAAAGACTTTCTGAAGGCGTCATTTGGTATCGTATTCCCCTTTGGGCTTGGTTGGGTCTCAGCAAAGCAGATACCAGGGACTGTAAAGGGGTTAAAGTGTTAAAACGGCTCCGGTTCCGTTATTTTAAGGGTTAAAGCTTCCAAAATTGGTGTGCAATACTTTTAAGGCTTTAAGACACTGTGGTGAAAATTTGGTGAATTTTGTACAATTCCTTCATGTTTTTTCGCAATTGCAGTAATAAAGTGTGTTCAGTTTAAAATTTAAAGTGACAGTAACGGTTTTATTTTAAAACGTTTTTTGTACTTTATTATCAAGTTTATGCCTGTTTAACATGTCTGAACTACCAGATAGACTGTGTTCTGAATGTGGGGAAGCCAGAATTCCTGTTCATTTAAATAAATGTGATTTATGTGATAATGACAATGATGCCCAAGATGATTCCTCAAGTGAGGGGAGTAAGCATGGTACTGCATCATTCCCTCCTTCGTCTACACGAGTCTTGCCCACTCAGGAGGCCCCTAGTACATCTAGCGCGCCAATACTGCTTACTATGCAACAATTAACGGCTGTAATGGATAATTCTGTCAAAAACATTTTAGCCAAAATGAACCCTTGTCAGCGTAAGCGTGGCTGCTCTGTTTTAGTTACTGAAGAGCATGACGACGCTGATATTAATATCTCTGAAGGGCCCCTAACCCAATCTGAGGGGGCCAGGGAGGTTTTGTCTGAGGGAGAAATTACTGATTCAGGGAACATTTCTCAACAGGCTGAACCTGATGTAATTGCATTTAAATTTAAGTTGGAACATCTCCGCATTCTGCTTAAGGAGGTATTATCCACTCTGGATGATTGTGAAAAGTTGGTCATCCCAGAGAAACTATGTAAAATGGACAAGTTCCTAGAGGTGCCGGAGCTCCCAGAAGCTTTTCCTATACCCAAGCGGGTGGCGGACATTGTTAATAAAGAATGGGAAAGGCCCGGTATTCCTTTCGTCCCTCCCCCCATATTTAAAAAATTGTTTCCTATGGTCGACCCCAGAAAGGACTTATGGCAGACAGTCCCCAAGGTCGAGGGAGCGGTTTCTACTTTAAACAAACGCACCACTATCCCCATAGAGGATAGTTGTGCTTTCAAAGATCCTATGGATAAAAAATTAGAAGGTTTGCTTAAAAAGATGTTTGTTCAGCAGGGTTACCTTCTACAACCAATTTCATGCATTGTCCCTGTCACTACAGCCGCATGTTTCTGGTTTGATGAACTGATAAAGGCGCTCGATAGTGATTCTCCTCCTTATGAGGAGATTATGGACAGAATCAATGCTCTCAAATTGGCTAATTCTTTCACCCTAGACGCCACTTTGCAATTGGCTAGGTTAGCGGCTAAGAATTCTGGGTTTGCTATTGTGGCGCGCAGAGCGCTTTGGTTGAAATCTTGGTCGGCTGACGCGTCTTCCAAGAACAAGCTACTAAACATTCCTTTCAAGGGGAAAACGCTGTTTGGCCCTGACTTGAAAGAGATTATCTCGGATATCACTGGGGGTAAGGGCCACGCCCTTCCTCAGGATCGGCCTTTCAAGGCGAAAAATAGACCCAATTTCCGTCCCTTTCGTAAAAACGGACCAGCCCAAAGTGCTACGTCCTCTAAGCAAGAGGGTAATACTTCTCAAGCCAAGCCAGCTTGGAGACCAATGCAAGGCTGGAACAAGGGAAAGCAGGCCAAGAAGCCTGCCACTGCTACCAAGACAGCATGAAATATTGGCCCCCGATCCGGGACCGGATCTGGTGGGGGGCAGACTCTCTCTCTTTGCTCAGGCTTGGGCAAGAGATGTTCTGGATCCTTGGGCGCTAGAAATAGTCTCCCAAGGTTATCTTCTGGAATTCAAGGGACTTCCCCCAAGGGGGAGGTTCCACAGGTCTCAGTTGTCTTCAGACCACATAAAAAGACAGGCGTTCTTACATTGTGTAGAAGACCTGTTAAAAATGGGAGTGATTCATCCTGTTCCACTAAGAGAACAAGGGATGGGGTTCTACTCCAATCTGTTCATAGTTCCCAAAAAAGAGGGAACGTTCAGACCAATCTTAGATCTCAAGATCTTAAACAAGTTTCTCAAGGTTCCATCTTTCAAGATGGAAACCATTCGAACTATTCTTCCTTCCATCCAGGAGGGTCAATTCATGACCACGGTGGATTTAAAGGATGCGTATCTACATATTCTTATCCACAAGGAACATCATCGGTTCCTAAGGTTTGCATTCCTGGACAAACATTACCAGTTCGTGGCGCTTCCTTTCGGATTAGCCACTGCTCCAAGGATTTTCACAAAGGTACTAGGCTCCCTTCTAGCGGTGCTAAGACCAAGGGGCATTGCAGTAGTACCTTACCTGGACGACATTCTGATTCAAGCGTCGTCCCTTCCTCAAGCAAAGGCTCACACGGACATTGTCCTGGCCTTTCTCAGATCTCACGGCTGGAAAGTGAACGTGGAAAAGAGTTCTCTATCCCCGTCAACAAGGGTTCCCTTCTTGGGAACAATTATAGACTCTTTAGAAATGAGGATCTTTCTAACAGAGGCCAGAAAAACAAAACTTCTAGACTCTTGTCGGATACTTCATTCCGTTCCTCTTCCTTCCATAGCTCAGTGCATGGAAGTGATCGGGTTGATGGTAGCGGCGATGGACATAGTTCCTTTTGCGCGCATTCATCTAAGACCATTACAACTGTGCATGCTCAGTCAGTGGAATGGGGACTATACAGACTTGTCTCCGAAGATACAAGTAAATCAGAGGACCAGAGACTCACTCCGTTGGTGGCTGTCCCTGGACAATCTGTCTCAAGGGATGACGTTCCGCAGACCAGAGTGGGTCATTGTCACGACCGACGCCAGTCTGATGGGCTGGGGCGCGGTCTGGGGATCCCTGAAAGCTCAGGGTCTTTGGTCTCGGGAAGAATCTCTTCTACCGATAAATATTCTGGAACTGAGAGCGATATTCAATGCTCTCAAGGCCTGGCCTCGGCTAGCGAGGACCAAGTTCATACGGTTTCAATCAGACAACATGACAACTGTTGCGTACATCAACCATCAGGGGGGAACAAGGAGTTCCCTAGCGATGGAAGAAGTGACCAAAATCATTCTATGGGCGGAGTCTCACTCCTGCCACCTGTCTGCTATCCACATCCCAGGAGTGGAAAATTGGGAAGCGGATTTTCTGAGTCGTCAGACATTGCATCCGGGGGAGTGGGAACTCCATCCGGAAATCTTTGCCCAAGTCACTCACCTGTGGGGCATTCCAGACATGGATCTGATGGCCTCTCGTCAGAACTTCAAAGTTCCTTGCTACGGGGCCAGATCCAGGGATCCCAAGGCGGCTCTAGTGGATGCACTAGTAGCACCTTGGACCTTCAAACTAGCTTATGTGTTCCCGCCATTTCCTCTCATCCCCAGGCTGGTAGCCAGGATCAATCAGGAGAGGGCGTCGGTGATCTTGATAGCTCCTGCGTGGCCACGCAGGACTTGGTATGCAGATCTGGTGAATATGTCATCGGCTCCACCTTGGAAGCTACCTTTGAGACGAGACCTTCTTGTTCAGGGTCCGTTCGAACATCCGAATCTGGTTTCACTCCAGCTGACTGCTTGGAGATTGAACGCTTGATTTTATCTAAGCGAGGATTCTCAGATTCTGTTATCGATACTCTTGTTCAGGCCAGAAAGCCTGTAACTAGAAAGATTTACCACAAAATTTGGAAAAAATATATCTGTTGGTGTGAATCTAAAGGATTCCCTTGGGACAAGGTTAAGATTCCTAGGATTCTATCCTTCCTTCAAGAAGGATTGGAAAAAGGATTATCTGCTAGTTCCCTGAAGGGACAGATTTCTGCCTTGTCGGTATTACTTCACAAAAAAGCTGGCAGCTGTGCCAGATGTTCAAGCCTTTGTTCAGGCTCTGGTTAGAATCAAGCCTGTTTACAAACCTTTGACTCCTCCTTGGAGTCTCAATTTAGTTCTTTCAGTTCTTCAGGGGGTTCCGTTTGAACCCTTACATTCCGTTGATATTAAGTTATTATCTTGGAAAGTTTTGTTTTTAGTTGCGATTTCTTCTGCTAGAAGAGTCTCAGAATTATCTGCTCTGCAGTGTTCTCCTCCTTATCTGGTGTTCCATGCAGATAAGGTGGTTTTACGTACTAAACCTGGTTTTCTTCCAAAAGTTGTTTCTAACAAAAACATTAACCAGGAGATTATCGTACCTTCTCTGTGTCCAAAACCAGTTTCAAAGAAGGAACGTTTGTTGCACAATTTGGATGTTGTTCGCGCTCTAAAATTCTATTTAGATGCTACAAAGGATTTTAGACAAACATCTTCCTTGTTTGTTGTTTATTCAGGTAAAAGGAGAGGTCAAAAAGCAACTTCTACCTCTCTCTCTTTTTGGATTAAAAGCATCATCAGATTGGCTTACGAGACTGCCGGACGGCAGCCTCCCGAAAGAATCACAGCTCATTCCACTAGGGCTGTGGCTTCCACATGGGCCTTCAAGAACGAGGCTTCTGTTGATCAGATATGTAGGGCAGCGACTTGGTCTTCACTGCACACTTTTACCAAATTTTACAAGTTTGATACTTTTGCTTCTTCTGAGGCTATTTTTGGGAGAAAGGTTTTGCAAGCCGTGGTGCCTTCCATTTAGGTGACCTGATTTGCTCCCTCCCTTCATCCGTGTCCTAAAGCTTTGGTATTGGTTCCCACAAGTAAGGATGACGCCGTGGACCGGACACACCTATGTTGGAGAAAACAGAATTTATGTTTACCTGATAAATTTCTTTCTCCAACGGTGTGTCCGGTCCACGGCCCGCCCTGGTTTTTTAATCAGGTCTGATAATTTATTTTCTTTAACTACAGTCACCACGGTACCATATGGTTTCTCCTATGCAAATATTCCTCCTTAACGTCGGTCGAATGACTGGGGTAGGCGGAGCCTAGGAGGGATCATGTGACCAGCTTTGCTGGGCTCTTTGCCATTTCCTGTTGGGGAAGAGAATATCCCACAAGTAAGGATGACGCCGTGGACCGGACACACCGTTGGAGAAAGAAATTTATCAGGTAAACATGAATTCTGTTTTTAAGAACTTAATAAAGAGACATCTGGATTTTACGCAAGAAAGCCAGTATTCCTTCTTTTCATTTGAATACAGACTGTGTGTCCGACTTGTAATCATACCATTCTGAGGTTATAGCTGCTAATGGCTGATTGCTTAAAGGGACACTGAACCCAATTTTTTTTTTCTTTCATGATTCAGATAGAGCATGACATTTTAAGCAACTTTCTAATTTACTCCTATTATCAATTTTTCTTCGTTCTCTTGCTATCTTTATTTTAAAAGCAGGAATATAAATATTAGCAGCCAGCCCATTTAAGGTTCAGCACCATGGATAGCGCTTGCTTATTGGAGGCTTACATTTACCCACCAATAAGCAAGCATAACCCAAGTTCTCAACCAAAAATGGTCCGGCTCCTATGCATCACATTCCTGCTTTTTAAATAAAGATAGCAAGAGAACAAAGAAAAATTGATAATAGGAGTACATTTTAAAATTGCATGCTCTATCTGAATCATGAAAGAAAAAATGTGGGTTTAGTGTCCCTTTAAGAGTACATTTGGGATATTTGCTCTTAGCAACTGTTATATGCATGTACATTAGCTTATGTGGCAAAGGGCTACTCTTACAAAGTCCATTTCAGTATTCATAGCTTATAAAGTTTGGATCCTAACTTTGTTCACCTTATTCACTATCAGACACTAGTACCAATACAGCATAGAAGGCACAGAGGTATCTAACCTTTGCCATTTTTTTTTCTCATAAGATTAGATTTAGTATTCCTTAAGGAAAATAGATTGTTTGATTTCATATTGTAAGTAAAGTCTGGTCCAGCACTTTTCACGATATATCTCTACTCCTTTAGTATTTAATAGATTCTTATTAATGCTATACACAAACTCTATATGTAACCAATCGTCTCACATGTGTTATAAAGGTATCCTCATCGCAATCAAGACTGCAGATGAAATGTTCTAAAGAGATGAAATCACTGTCAGAAGTCAGTCTCGTCAGGCATTTTACTACACTTCACTGTGGGAGGTGATCGTTCTCTCACTGGCAGAATGTTAAAAGCAGTATCTACAGCAAAGGTATAATGTAAATGATCCCTTTGAACCAGGTCTCTCAAACTGGGCCCTTTAATCGTTTAATGTGGCCCGCCAGTTGTCAGTTTAAATTGAATTAGATCCAGTACAGTGGTTGCCCTAATCATTCCTGCAATTTGATAAGAAGGGAGAAAACTACATCTCCCAGAAAGCATTGTTTGAAGCTGCCAATAGCGGCAAAGAAAACCGATAATGTCATCAGGAGGCTGGAAGCTGATCGTGCGCAACACTGTGAGCCGCGATCCAGGGAGCAGCTTGTGGCATGGTACATAGTAATGATAAGTACCCACTATGCTCCAACGATTTTTTGTTTTACTACCTGTGGAGTTATAAACACTGAACACTAATGCATATTTGAAATCGATGTGAACACCAACAAAACAAAACCTGCACCAATTATTTTTTTCTTTTTGTAATCCCTGCTGAACACCAGTGATATGTTGTTTTTTTATTGTTAACCCCTCTGAACACCCAACATTTTTTTTATTTCAAGGGGACGTTAAACACTAAGGATTAAATCTCTCTGTGTGTATTTAGTCTCCCTATGGGAAAAAGGGGAAACCAGACGTGGACTCCTTGCTCAGTGTGCTTAGAGGAATATGGCTACACCTCACTGATGAGGCCCAATGAAGGCCGAAATGATTGTCTGGGGTTGCTGTGTTCCTTGTTCAGAGAGGAATTGCCTGGTATTTCGGCGCTGGACTGACCGTAATAGGCAGGATCAGACTGATATACTACAGGAGAGTTCTTCTCTGTGAAAAGCATTACTGGGCTAAAAGAAGCTGCACCCAGGTAGTAAATCGACATAGAACAGGCTAACAATATTATTGAGCCAGTTGTTCGTTCCTGTGAGTGGGCTTCTCTCTGTGTGTATTTAGTCTCCCTATGGGAAAAAGGGGAAACCAGACGTGGACTCCTTGCTCAGTGTGCTTAGAGGAATATGGCTACACCTCACTGATGAGGCCCAATGAAGGCCGAAACGATCGTCTGGGGTTGCTGTGTTCCTTGTTCAGAGAGGAATTGCCTGGTATTTCGGCGCTGGGCTGACCATAATAGGCGGGATCCGACTGATATACTACAGGAGAGTTCTTCTCTGTGAAAAGCATTACTGGGCTAAAAGAAGCTGCACCCAGGTGGTAAATCGCCATAAAACAGGCTAACAATATTATTGAGCCAGTTGTTCGTTCCTGTGAGTGTGCTTCTCTCTGTGTGTATTTAGTCTCCCTATGGGAAAAAGGGGCAACCAGACGTGGACTCCTTGCTCATTGTGCTTAGAGGAATATGGCTACACCTCACTGACGAGGCCCAATGAAGGCCGAAAACGATTGTCTGGGGTTGCTGTGTTCCTTGTTCAGATAGGAATTGCCTGGTATTTCGGCGCTGGACTGACCATAATAGGAGGGATCAGACTGATATACTACAGGAGAGTTCTTCTCTGTGAAAAAGCATTACTGGGCTAAAAGCAGCTGCACCCAGGTGGTAAATCGCCATAGAACAGGCTAACAATATTATTGAGCCAGTTGTTCGTTCCTGTGAGTGTGCTTCTCTCTGTGTGTATTTAGTCTCCCTAAAGGATTAAATTACAAGTGGAGCGCTAATTAGCGCTTTTGCTACAGTGCTAACTGCGCTAGAAGTAAACTTTTTGCACACGTCGGGTGTCGCTCCAGCACTAACCTGATTCACATAAAAAGCCGTAAAAAGCTGAACTTAAAATATTGCGTGCAATAACCTTTTCCCCTATAGAAGTCAATGGAAGACACCCTACCCTACCCCCCCCAAAAAAAAACACCCCAAAATAAAAATAACTTTTCTAACACTAAACTACAAATAGCACTTAAAAAGGTCTTTTGTAGGGCATCGCCCTAAAGTCAACCAGCTCTTTTTCCCCCAAAAACACTTACACTAAACCCCAAGATGGTACTCAACAAATATGATGGCGGCAAACCATCTTTAATCCCAGCAGTGGTCCTTTTTTATTCTTGCAGAGGTCCATCTTATATTTATTGTGGCAGTCTTCATCCATCTTCAGATCTTCAACACAGTCACCAGCCGTACACTGAATTTTGAATGCGAGGTACCCCTTTTATACAGCTAATTTGAACATGAATTTGTAGTTTAGAATATGATTTTTTTGTTGGTGGAGTGGGGGGTTACAATAGGCATAACTTTTTTTTTTTGGTGTTTTATTTTTTATGATGGTACTTCTTTTTTTTTTTTTACTTTCTCAGGTAAGTTTCTATTTTTTTTAAAGGTAGGGTTAGTCTATTTTGGGTTAACTTAGGGGGTGTTAAAGGGACAGTCATGTCCAAAATAAACTTTCATGATTCAAATAGGGCATGTAATTTTAAACAACTTTACAATTTAGTTTTATCACCAATTTTGCTTTGTTCTCTTGGCATTCTTAGTGTAAAGCTAAACCTAGGTAGGCTCATATGCTAATTTCTTAGACCTTGAAGGTCTTTTTTTTTATCTGAATGCATTTTGACAGTTTTTTACCATGATTGGGTGTTAGTTCATGTGTATCATATAGATAACATTGTGCTTACGCACGTTAAGTTACCCTGGAGTGAGCACTGATTGGATAAAATGCCAGTCTGTCAAAATAACTGAAATAAGAGGGAAGTCTGCAGATGCTTAGATACAAGTTAATCACAGAGGTGAAAAGTGTATTATTATAACTGCATTGGTAATGCAAAACTGGGGAATGGGTAATAAAGGGATTATATATCTTTTTAAGCAACAAAAATTCTGGTGTTGACTGTCCCTTTAAGTTAGGGGGTTTAGATGTTAGTGTGTTCATTTGTGTTGGGGGGCTGGCAGTTTTGGAGTTAATAGGGTAGGGGGGCTTTGCGATGTGGAGGGTTAATAGTGTAGAAGCTTAGTGGTGGGGTGTGTGATGGTTTAGGGGTTAACAGTGTAGAAGCTTACTTTACGGTGGGGGGGTGATGGTTTAGGAGTTAATAGTGTAGAAGATTACTCTGCGGTGGGGGGGTGGCGGTTTAGGGGTTAAAATTTAGTGTAAAGAGGTAGTTTGCAATGTGGGGGGGGTGGCGACTTAGGGGTTCGAAGTGTAGTTTAATGCAACTGTTTCCACCGGACAAACTTTTTCCTTTCAGGTCTTGTAAAAAGTTTGACCAGTAAAAGCGATTGCATTTGCGCGATCACATTTACTTTCAATTTGTAATACAAACGCATATTACCGCTCAACGATACGTATAGAAAATATGGAATGCGTAAATTAACAAAATGTTTTGCTACTTGTAATATGGCTTTGCATGTAAAGAACACCTTTAATCTCGCAATCACGTTTACGCTTGTCGCGCTAACGATATCGCTCCACTCTAGATCTAAATAAAACATGATGTATTGCATAGAAAGATTAATATACAGACATTTCTTTCATATTGTATTACTTTTGAAAACAATATAATAATATATTGTAAAGTTTTATTTTTTTGAAGAAATAAAAATTATAATTTGAAAATGTTATGTTTTTGGTTCTCAATACAATTTACATGTGTGAAAGAAACACAACCGGCTAGATTTAGAGTTTTGTCGGTAACGACCCGCGTATCTAACGCTGGCTTTTTTCTGGCCGCACCTTTAAAATAACTCTGGTATTGAGAGTCCACAGAATGGCTGCGTTAGGCTCCAAAAAAGGAGCATAGAGCATATTTAACGCAACTTCAACTCTCGATACCAGAGTTGCTTACGGACGTGGCCAGCCTCAAAAACGTGCTCGTGCACGATTCCCCCATAGGAAACAATGGGGCTGTTTGAGCTGGAAAAAAACCTAACACCTGCAAAAAAGCCGCGTTCAGCTCCTAACGCAGCCCCATTGTTTCCTATGGGGAAACACTTCCTACGTCTGCACCTAACACTCTAACATGTACCCCGAGTCTAAACACCCCTAACCTTACACTTATTAACCCCTATTCTGCCGCCCCCGCTATCGCTGACCCCTGCATATTATTATTAACCCCTAATCTGCCGCTCCGTAAACCGTCGCTACTTACATTATCCCTATGTACCCCTAATCTGCTGCCCCTAACACCGCCGACCCCTATATTATATTTATTAACCCCTAATCTGCCCCCCACAGCGTCGCCTCCACCTGCCTACACTTATTAACCCCTAATCTGCCGAGCGGACCGCACCGCTATTATTATAAAGTTATTAACCCCTAATCCACCTCACTAACCCTATAATAAATAGTATTAACCCCTAATCTGCCCTCCCTAACATCGCCGACATCTAACTTCAATTATTAACCCCTAATCTGCCGACTGGAGCTCACCGCTATTCTAATAAATGTATTAACCCCTAAAGCTAAGTCTAACCCTAACACTAACACCCCCCTAAATTAAATATAATTTTAATCTAACGAAATTAATTAACAATTATTAAATAAATTATTCCTATTTAAAGCTAAATACTTACCTGTAAAATAAACCCTAATATAGCTACAATATAATGAATAATTATATTATAGCTATTTTAGGATTAATATTTATTTTACAGGTAACTTTGTAATTATTTTAACCAGGTACAATAGCTATTAAATAGTTAAGAACTATTTAATATCTAAAATAGTTAAAATAATTACAAATTTACCTGTAAAATAAATCCTAACCTAAGTTACAATTAAACCTAACACTACACTATCAATAAATTAATTAAATAAATAAAATACCTATAATTATCTACAATTAAACCTAACACTACACTATCAATAAATAAATTAAATACAATTCCTACAAATAAATACAATGAAATAAACTAACTAAAGTACAAAAAATAAAAAAGAACTAAGTTACAAAAAATAAAAAAATATTTACAAACATTAGAAATATATAACAACAATTTTAAACTAATTACACCTACTCTAAGCCCCCTAATAAAATAACAAAGCCCCCCAAAATAAAAAAAATGCCCTACCCTATTCTAAATTACTAAAGTTCAAAGCTCTTTTACCTTACCAGCCCTGAACAGGGCCCTTTGCGGGGCATGCCCCAAGAAGTTCAGCTCTTTTGCCTTTAAAAAAAAACATACAATCCCCCCCCCAACATTACAACCCACCACCCACATACCCCTAATGTAACTCAAACCCCCCTTAAATAAACCTAACACTAAGCCCCTGAAGATCTCCCTACCTTGAGTCGTCTTCACCCAGCCGAGCCAAATTCTTCATCCAAGCGGGGCAGAAGAGGTCTTCCATCCGATTGAAGTCTTCATCCAAGAGGCATCTTCTATCGTCATCCATCCGGAGCGGAGCGGCAGCATCCTGAAGACCTCCGACGCGGAACATCCATCCTGGCCGACGACTGAACGACAAATGACGGTTCCTTTAAATTACGTCATCCAAGATGGCGTCCCTCGAATTCCGATTGGCTGATAGGATTCTATCAGCCAATCGGAATTAAGGTAGGAAAAATCTGATTGGCTGATTGAATCAGCCAATCAGATTGAGCTCGCATTCTATTGGCTGATCGGAACAGCCAATAGAATGCGAGCTCAATCTGATTGGCTGATTGGATCAGCCAATCGGATTGAACTTGATTCTGATTGGCTGATTATATCAGCCAATCAGAATATTCCTACCTTAATTCCAATCGGAATTCGAGGGACGCCATCTTGGATGACGTCATTTAAAGGAACCGTCATTTGTCGTTCAGTCGTCGGCCAGGATGGATGTTCCGCGTCGGAGGTCTTCAGGATGCTGCCGCTCCACTCCGGATGGATGACGATAGAAGATGCCTCTTGGATGAAGACTTCAATCGGATGGAAGACCTCTTCTGCCCCGCTTGGATGAAGACTTCTACCGGATGGAGGACCTCTTCTTGCTCCGCTTGGATGAAGAATTTGGCTCGGCTGGGTGAAGACGACTCAAGGTAGGGAGATCTTCAGGGGCTTAGTGTTAGGTTTATTTAAGGGGGGTTTGGGTTAGATTAGGGGTATGTGGGTGGTGGGTTGTAATGTTGGGGGGGGGTATTGTATGTTTTTTTTTACAGGCAAAAGAGCTGAACTTCTTGGGGCATGCCCCGCAAAGGGCCCTGTTCAGGGCTGGTAAGGTAAAAGAGCTTTGAACTTTAGTAATTTAGAATAGGGTAGGGCGTTTTTTTATTTTGGGGGTCTTTGTTATTTTATTAGGGGGCTTAGAGTAGGTGTAATTAGTTTAAAATTGTTGTAATATATTTCTGTTTGTAAATATTTTTTTATTTTTTGTAACTTAGTTCTTTTTTATTTTTTGTACTTTAGTTAGTTTATTTCATTGTATTTATTTGTAGGAATTGTATTTAATTAATTTATTGATAGTGTAGTGTTAGGTTTAATTGTAGATAATTATAGGTATTTTATTTAATTAATTTATTGATAGTGTAGTGTTAGGTTTAATTGTAACTTAGGTTAGGATTTATTTTACAGGTAAATTTGTAATTATTTTAACTATTTTAGCTATTAAATAGTTCTTAACTATTTAATAGCTATTGTACCTGGTTAAAATAAATACAAAGTTACCTGTAAAATAAATATTAATCCTAAAATAGCTATAATATAAATATAATTTATATTGTAGCTATATTAGGATTTATTTTACAGGTAAGTATTTAGCTTTAAATAGGAATAATTTATTTAATAAGAGTTAATTAATTCAGTTAGATTAAAATTATATTTAATTTAGGGGGGTGTTAGTGTTAGGGTTAGACTTAGCTTTAGGGGTTAATACATTTATTAGAATAGCGGTGAGCTCCAGTCGGCAGATTAGGGGTTAATAATTGAAGTTAGGTGTCGGCGATGTTAGGGAGGGCAGATTAGGGGTTAATACTATTTATTATAGGGTTAGTGAGGCGGATTAGGGGTTAATAACTTTATTATAGTAGCGGTGCGGTCCGCTCGGCAGATTAGGGGTTAATAAGTGTAGGCAGGTGGAGGCGACGTTGAGGGGGGCAGATTAGGGGTTAATAAATATAATATAGGGTCGGCGGTGTTAGGGGCAGCAGATTAAGGGTACATAGCTATAATGTAGGTGGCGGCTCTTTGCGGTCAACAGATTAGGGGTTAATTATTGTAGGTAGCTGGCTGCGACGTTGTGGGGGGCAGGTTAGGGGTTAATAAATATAATATAGGGGTCGGCGGTGTTAGGGGCAGCAGATTAGCGGTACATAAGTATAACGTAGGTGGCGGTCGGCAGATTAGGGGTTAAAAAAAATTAATCGAGTGTCGGCGATGTGGGGGGACCTCGGTTTAGGGGTGCATAGGTAGTTTATGGGTGTTAGTGTACTTTAGAGCACAGTAGTTAAGAGCTTTATAAACCGGCGTTAGCCCAGAAAGCTCTTAACTACTGACTTTTTTTCTGCGGCTGGAGTTTTGTCGTTAGATTTCTAACGCTCACTTCAGACACGACTCTAAATACCGGAGTTAGAAAGATCCCATTGAAAAGATAGGATAAGCAAATGACGTAAGGGGATCTGCGGTATGGAAAAGTCGCGGCTGGAAAGTGAGCGTTAGACCCTTTTTTGAATGACTCCAAATACCGGCGGTAGCCTAAAACCAGCGTTAGGAGCCTCTAACGCTGGTTTTCACGGCTACCGCCAAACTCCAAATCTAGGCCAACGTCTTTTGTTACAATATAATTGTGAAACTTGTACATGAATAATAAACGTACATGTGCTGGGGGATTGTGGGTATTTTACTGTAATATAATATGTATATTTTGTATTCTAAGTACGTTTATTTAAATAAACATGCTTATAACTTTTGGTGAGTTTTTTCTTTTCAGCAACAAGATTTGTGGGATATTAATATCTCATTGAAGACAGTAGCCGCAATATTTTAATTTTACAATAGTGCTTAAAACAAATACATATTTTGTAAAATTGTATTTGTATAGCCACTTCAAGTTCATACTGTACTGAATATGCTTAGTTATAATGTTGTGATTGTACCAAATGTGTTATTAAAAAATATATATATTTTACCCCATATATTTAAGCATTACAAAGAAATTCCTCTTTCATCATAACACATATAATACGACATTGGAGAGGACTATATCCACAAACAATAAATCACCAATAAACAAGGACAACATATTTTAAAACTTTGCCAAAAAAAAAAGAACAAAGATAATCTCTTCATCTTTATATTTATAAATCAATTACCAGTTTTAGCTTGGAGGAGGAAGCAAAAAAACAAACAAACAAAAACAAACAAACAAGTTAACCAGTATTATTATTATTAATTATTTTCTTCCTACCTTTCTTTCTCCTATTAAGTGTGATCAGTCCACGGGTCATCATTACTTCTGGGATATTAATTCCTCCCCAACAGGAAGTGCAAGAGGATCACCCAGCAGAGCTGCTATATAGCTCCTCCCCTCTACGTCACACCCAGTCATTCTCTTGCACCCAACTAATAGATAGGATGTGTGAGAGGACTGTGGTGATTTTACTTAGTTTTTATAACTTCAATCAAAAGTTTGTTATTTTAAAACAGCACCGGAATGTGTTGTTCCTTCTCAGGGAGAATTTGAAGAAGAATCTACCTGAGTTTTTTCTGTATGATTTTAACCGGAGTAGTTAAGATCATGTTGCTGTTCTCGGCCATCTGAGGAGTGAGGTAAACTTCAGATCAGGGGACAGCGGGCAGGTTCACCTGCAAAGAGGTATGTAGCAGCATATTATTTTCTGAGAATGGAATTGACTAGAAAATACTGCAAATACCTATATAAAGTAAGTTCAGCCTTAAATGCAGTAGTAGCAACTGGTATCAGGCTGTCATGTATGTATATTTTCACTTCAGTATTCTGGGGAATGGCATTTCACTGAAATAATACTGTTTACATAAAACTTTAGTCTATTTTGCAGTTAAAACGGCTTGCAGCAGGCTTTTTATGACAAATACATTTATTGATGTTAAACGTTTTTGCTGGCATGTGAAATCGTTTATATTTCTGAGGTACTGGGTGAAAACTTATTTGGGCATTAGTTTTATCCACTTGGCGGGCATTTTGTTTGATTTATGACAGTTTACTGATCTCCCTCACTGTTGTGTGTGAGGGGGAGGGGCTGAATTTGGCGCTTTTACTACGCATCAGAAGTCTGTTCTTCTTCCCTACATGATCCGGTTCATCTCTACAGAGCTCAGGGGTCTTCAAAAGTTATTTTGAGGGAGGTAATCACTCACAGCAGACCTGTGAGATTGTGCTTGACTGTGATAAAAAACGTTACATTCTGTACTTTTTTTCTGCTATTAAAGGGCTAGTTATCCATTACTAATGGGAGCAATCCTTTGCTAAAATTGTATTTTTACTGAGAAAAAAGTTTGTTTTTCATAAAATTATCTGTTTTATTGTACTCAACTGTCATATCCTTCTGTGCTTCTTAAAGGCACAGTGCGTTTTTGCATAATATTTATAAAAGTGAATTGAAAAGTATTTCCAAGTTTGCTGGTTATTTGCTAGTGTGTTAAACATGTCTGACTCAGAGGAATATCTCTGTGCTATATGTGCTAAAGCCAAAGTGGAGCCCAATAGAAATTTATGTACTAATTGTATTGATGCTACTTTAAATAAAAGTCAATCTGTACAAATTGAACAGCTTTCACCAGACAACGAGAGGAAAGTTATGCCGACTAACTCCCCTCACGTGTCAGTACCTGCATCTCCCGCTCGGGGGGTGCGTGATATTGTAACGCCGGGTACTTCAGGGCGGCCATTACAAATCACATTGCAGGACATGGCTAATGTTATGACTGAGGTTTTGTCAAAATTGCCAGAACTTAGAGGGAAGCGGGACCACTCTGGGGTGAGAACAGAGTGCGCTGATAATACTAGGGCCATGTCAGATACTGGGTCACAGTATGCGGAACATGAGGACGGAGAGCTTCAATCTGCAGGTGACGGTTCTGATCCCATTAGAGTGGATTCAGACATTTCTAATTTTAAGTTTAAGCTTGAAAACCTCCGCGTACTGTTAGGGGAGGTATTAGCGGCTCTGAATGATTGTAACACCGTTGCAATTCCAGAGAAATTATGTAGGCTGGATAGATACTATGCGGTACCGGCGAGTACTGACGTATTTCCTATACCTAAGAGGCTTACAGAGATAATTACTAAGGAGTGGGATAGGCCCGGTGTGCCCTTTTCCCCCCCTCCTGTATTTAGAAAAATGTTTCCAATAGACGCCACCACACGGGACTTATGGCAGACGATCCCTAAGGTGGAGGGAGCGGTTTCGACTCTGGCTAAGCGTACCACTATCCCGGTGGAGGATAGCTGTGCTTTTTCTGATCCAATGGATAAAAAATTAGAAGGTTACCTTAAGAAAATGTTTGTTCAACAAGGTTTTATATTACAACCCCTTGCATGTATTGCGTCTGTCACGGCCGCATCAGCCTTTTGGTCCGAGTCCCTGGAAGAGACTCTTGACTCAATAACTATAGAGGAAATTTCAAACAAGCTTAAAACACTTAAGCTAGCTAATTCATTTGTTTCAGATGCCGTTGTACATTTAACTAAACTTACGGCTAAGAATTCCGGATTCGCCATTCAGGCACGCAGAGCACTGTGGCTAAAATCCTGGTCAGCTGATGTTACTTCTAAATCTAAGTTACTCAACATACCTTTCAAAGGGCAGACCTTATTCGGGCCCGGTTTGAAGGAAATTATCGCTGACATTACAGGAGGTAAAGGCCACGCCCTGCCTCAAGACAGAGCCAAGCCGAAGGCTAGACAGTCTAATTTTCGTTCCTTTCGTAATTTCAAGTCAGGAGCAGCATCAACTTCCTCTGCACCAAAACAGGAAGGAGCGGTTGCTCGCTACAGACAAGGCTGGAGACCTAACCAGTCCTGGAACAAGGGCAAGCAGGCCAGAAAACCTGCTGCTGCCCCTAAGACAGCATGAATTGAGGGCCCCCGATCCGGGACCGGATCTAGTGGGGGGCAGACTTTCTCTCTTCGCCCAGGCTTGGGCAAGAGATGTCCAGGATCCCTGGGCGTTAGAGATCATATCTCAGGGATATCTTCTGGACTTCAAATCCTCTCCCCCAAAAGGGAGATTCCATCTGTCAAGGTTGTCAACAAACCAAATAAAGAAAGAGGCGTTTCTACGCTGTGTACAAGATCTTTTACTAATGGGAGTGATCCATCCGGTTCCGCGGTCGGAACACGGACAGGGGTTTTACTCAAATCTGTTTGTGGTTCCCAAGAAAGAAGGAACCTTCAGACCAATCTTGGATTTAAAGATCCTAAACAAATTCCTAAGAGTTCCATCGTTCAAAATGGAAACTATTCGGACAATCCTACCCATGATCCAAAAGGGTCAGTACATGACCACAGTGGATTTAAAGGATGCTTACCTTCACATACCGATTCACAGAGATCATTTCCGGTATCTAAGGTTTGCCTTCCTAGACAGGCATTACCAGTTTGTAGCTCTTCCATTCGGGTTGGCTACGGCTCCAAGAATCTTCACAAAGGTTCTGGGGGCTCTTCTGGCGGTACTAAGACCGCGAGGAATCTCGGTAGCTCCATACCTAGACGACATTCTGATTCAAGCTTCAAGCTTTCAAACTGCCAAGTCTCATACAGAGTTTGTACTGGCATTTCTAAGATCGCATGGGTGGAAGGTAAACGAAAAGAAGAGTTCTCTCGTTCCACTCACAACAGTTCCCTTCTTGGGGACTCTTATAGATTCTGTAGAAATGAAGATTTACCTGACAGAAGACAGGTTAACAAAACTTCAAAACGCCTGCCGTGTCCTTCATTCCATTCAACACCCGTCAGTGGCTCAATGTATGGAGGTGATCGGCTTAATGGTAGCGGCAATGGACATAGTACCTTTTGCACGCCTACACCTCAGACCGCTGCAATTGTGCATGCTAAGTCAGTGGAATGGGGATTACTCAGACTTGTCCCCCACTCTGAATCTGGATCAAGAGACCAGAAATTCTCTTCTGTGGTGGCTTTCTCGGCCACATCTGTCCAAGGGGATGCCATTCAGCAGGCCAAATTGGACAATTGTAACAACAGACGCCAGCCTGTTAGGTTGGGGCGCTGTCTGGAATTCCCTGAAGGCTCAGGGATCATGGACTCAGGAGGAGAGTCTCCTGCCAATAAACATTCTGGAATTGAGAGCAGTTCTCAATGCCCTTCTGGCTTGGCCCCAGTTAACAACTCGGGGGTTCATCAGATTTCAGTCGGACAACATCACGACTGTAGCTTACATCAACCATCAAGGAGGAACAAGAAGCTCCCTAGCGATGATGGAAGTATCAAAGATAATTCGTTGGGCAGAGTCTCACTCTTGCCATCTCTCAGCAATCCACATTCCGGGAGTGGAGAACTGGGAGGCGGATTTCCTAAGTCGTCAGACTTTTCATCCGGGGGAGTGGGAACTTCATCCGGAGGTCTTTGCCCAAATACTTCGACGTTGGGGCAAACCAGAGATAGATCTCATGGCGTCTCGACAGAACGCCAAGCTTCCTCGTTACGGGTCCAGATCCAGGGATCCGGGAGCGGCCCTAGTAGATGCTTTGACAGCACCTTGGACCTTCGGGAGAGCTTATGTGTTTCCACCCTTTCCGATGCTTCCTCGATTGATCGCCAGAATCAAACAGGAGAGAGCATCAGTAATTCTAATAGCGCCTGCGTGGCCTCGCAGGACCTGGTATGCAGATCTAGTGGACATGTCATCCTGTCCACCTTGGTCTCTGCCTCTGAGACAGGACCTTCTGATTCAGGGTCCTTTCAAACATCAAAATCTAATTTCTCTGAAGCTGACTATCTGGAGATTGATTTTATCAAAACGTGGATTCTCTGAGTCAGTAATTGATACCCTGATACAGGCTAGGAAGCCTGTTACCAGAAAGATTTATCATAAAATATGGCGTAAATACCTATATTGGTGCGAATCCAAAGGTTACTCTTGGAGTAAGGTTAGGATTCCTAGGATATTGTCTTTTCTACAAGAGGGTTTAGAAAAGGGTTTATCCGCTAGTTCTTTAAAGGGACAGATCTCAGCTCTGTCCATTTTGTTACACAAACGTCTGTCAGAAGTTCCAGACGTTCAGGCTTTTTGTCAGGCTTTGGCCAGGATCAAGCCTGTGTTTAAAACTGTTGCTCCGCCATGGAGTTTAAACCTTGTTCTTAACGTTTTACAGGGCGTTCCGTTTGAACCCCTTCATTCCGTTGATATAAAATTGTTATCTTGGAAAGTTCTATTTTTAATGGCTATTTCCTCGGCTCGAAGAGTCTCTGAGTTATCAGCCTTACATTGTGATTCTCCTTATCTGATTTTTCACTCGGATAAGGTAGTTCTGCGTACTAAACCTGGGTTCTTACCTAAGGTAGTCACTAACAGGAATATCAATCAGGAGATTGTTGTTCCATCCTTGTGTCCTAATCCTTCCTCAAAGAAGGAACGACTTCTGCACAATCTAGATGTAGTTCGTGCCCTAAAATTTTATTTACAGGCAACTAAAGATTTTCGACAAACATCTTCCCTGTTTGTCGTTTACTCTGGTCAGAGGAGAGGTCAAAAAGCTTCGGCTACCTCTCTCTCTTTTTGGCTTCGTAGCATAATACGTTTAGCCTATGAGACTGCTGGACAGCAGCCTCCTGAAAGAATTACAGCTCATTCCACTAGAGCTGTGGCTTCCACTTGGGCCTTTAAGAATGAGGCCTCTGTTGAACAGATTTGCAAGGCTGCAACTTGTTCTTCGCTTCATACTTTTTACAAATTTTACAAATTTGACACTTTTGCTTCTTCGGAGGCTATTTTTGGGAGAAAGGTTCTTCAGGCAGTGGTTCCTTCTGTATAAAGATCCTGCCTATCCCTCCCGTCATCCGTGTACTTTTGCTTTGGTATTGGTATCCCAGAAGTAATGATGACCCGTGGACTGATCACACTTAACAGGAGAAAACATAATTTATGCTTACCTGATAAATTCCTTTCTCCTGTAGTGTGATCAGTCCACGGCCCGCCCTGTTTTTTATGGCAGGTCTAAATTTTTAAATTATACTCCAGTCACCACTGCACCCTTTAGCTTCTCCTTTCTCGTTGGTTCTTGGTCGAATGACTGGGTGTGACGTAGAGGGGAGGAGCTATATAGCAGCTCTGCTTGGGTGATCCTCTTGCACTTCCTGTTGGGGAGGAGTTAATATCCCAGAAGTAATGATGACCAGTGGACTGATCACACTACAGGAGAAAGGAATTTATCAGGTAAGCATAAATTATGTTTTCCTTATCGTCCTCCTTTTCCCTTTATTCTCCCCAATAACTTGGAAATCTACCTGTCAGGACTGCCATGCTGAAAAAGTCTGATTTTCTCAAAGGTTCAATTATCTAAATCTGTACTCTCTCCGGAATGAGACTATAACCTTCAGTCATTTCCCAAAAAAGGATTTAACTCCTCTCTCGTATGTTCACCTCATATTGCTCTAAATATATCTGCATGAGCATTTTCTTGCTAAATTCTCTCATAATGGGACTGTAATTAGATTTTCATGATCTCAAAATAATATTTCTTCCTAACAAAATCATTATATTGATCAAATCAATATTTTCAGTCTCATTTTTTTTATATAGGAAAAATATATGTAGAGAATTTAAGTTTATCTTTCTCTCAACAAACCTATTCGACCAATGGTTGACACGATTCCAAAATTGCTCAATTTTAGGGTAAGACCAGAAACATACTTTTACAGATATCTTCAGCTGTAACACCACGGGTACCAGAGAGGTGACAACAACGAGCACCCTGGGATGACTGTTGTGCTTGGTCTTCCTCCTCCTCATCCTCCCCAAAGCCACATTCCTCCTCTGACTCCTCTTCCTCACAATCCTCTTCCTGCATTGCCGCAGGTCCAGCAAGCAATGCTGATTCGGCTGTTTGCGGGGGTGATGGACACCACAACTCTCCCGCTTCCTCTTCACGCTCATCTACTGCCTGATCAGACGCCAAGTTTGGTCTGATCGGAAAATATCCCACGAGCATTACAACTACAACCCGAATACATTTTTTTCAAATCCTTCTCCCTTATAAAAAGAGGATGGTTCTGACATAGATACAGCATTTTTGGAAAAAGGATCATCGCTGATAAAGACAACGGTAAAGCACCCCATCTCAGTAAACGTGCAAGCTGCAAGGCCTCACACCTCTAAAGCCTCAAATGGATATCCAAAAAGACAAAGTCCAGTAGTACCGTAGATGAATATCAAAATTTCTTTATTGCAGCCAGTACAGGTACAACGTTTCGAACCTAACGGTTCTTAGTCATGTATTAGAACCGTTAGGTTCGAAACATTGTACCTGTACTGGCTGCAATAAAGAAATTTTGATATTGTTCTACAGTGCTGCTGGACTTTGTCTCTTAAAATTTAAATCATACCATTCTGAGGGGTTCTTACTTAGAAATATACTCTGATCCTTTACTCCTTTGGTGTATCGCGTATGCTCTTTGCACTTTTATCTAACCAAAGAATTTCTGATTTTGTAATATTTGTAATTCTGTATAATATCTAATAAAATAGGTATATTGTTTCTAGAATTTTTGATAAATAACAGCAGATCATCTGCATACAAAGATAAGACCAGTTTCTTTCCCCCTAAAGATATATGATCCAACTCTTTTCTGAGTAATATCGCTAATGGTTCAATAGCTTAATTAAAAACATGGTGAGAGGGGGAAGCCTTGTCTGGTACTTTTAGCTATAAGAATTTTGGGCGATAATGAGCCATCTATACTATAATCACGTTTGTAACACGTCCGTCACCAGTTGCGAACGCATCCTCAAAGGAATGTTGGTTGTGCGAGGTAGCCAAAAGAATTCTTTTACCACCGTGCCATTTTCGGAATCCACCTGGATGCAGTGTATGCAAACAAAGCCTTAAAAAAAAAAAACACGTAACCGCCTGCAAGAAATAATAAAAAAAAAAAACTAAAGCCCGTATGAAGTATAAGGAAAAAAACTAACCTCCCACACAAACACTGAAACCGCCAACATTGCAAAATAATAAAGTAATTAACCCCTAATCTGCAAATAACAATTAAAATATTAACCCCTAAACCGCCAACCCCCCACATCGCATTAAACCTAATTAACCTATTAACCCCTAAACCGACAAACCCCAACATAGCAATAAACCTATAAACCCCTAAACCGACAACCCCCCACATCGCAATAAACCTAATTAACCTATTAACTCCTAAACCGCCAACCCCCCCACATCGCAATAAACCTTATAAACCCCTAAACCGCCAAACCCCCACATCGCAATAAACCTAATTAACCTATTAACTCCTAAACCGCCAACCCTCCACATCGCAAATAAATAATATAATTACTAAGCACCCATACCTAACATCCCCTAAATTAACCCCAATACTAAGTTACACTTAATAAAACCTAACATTAAATTAGAAAAATAATAATTTAGAATTACAAAAAAAACCTCTAAAATTACAGAAAAAAATATACAAAATTATCAAAAATAAAAAAAATTAAACCTAATCCCTATGAAAATAAAAAAGCCCCCCCAAAATAAAAACACCCCCTTATCTAAATTAAACTACCAATAGCCCTTAAAAGGGCCTTTTGTAGGGCATTGCCCTAAGTTAAGCAACTCTTTTACATTTAAAAAATACTAAAAAAAAATCACCCACCAAACCCCCTAAAATAAAAAAAAACTAACACTAAAAAAAACTAAACTACCCATTGCCCCTAAAGAGGCATTTGTATGGGCATTGCCCTTAAAAGGGCATTCAGCTCTTTTACTGCCCTTAAAAGGGCAATCTGCTCTTTTCAAGCCCATTAAATCCCTAATCTTACAAAAAATCCTAACACTAAGCCCCAAATAGGTACTCGCCATTTCTGAAGTCCAACGGAGAAGGTCTTTTTTCAGGCGGCTCCATCATCTTCTATCTTCATCCCGAGCAAGGTGGCGCGGAGCTGGCTTCCCTGATGCGTGGATCCTCAGCAGCGGTCCTCAACGGTGGTGGTCCTCGGCGGCTTGGAGGCTCCTTTTCATACGATTGTCCATCGCACACTGAAGACTGAATGCAAGGTACCCCATATTTATTGGGGTACTTTGCATTCCTATTGGCTGAAATTTTGAAATCGTCCTATAGGATGAGAGCTACTGAAATCTAATTGGCTGATTTGAACAGCCAATAGGATTTCAGTAGCTTTCATCCTATTGGCTGATTTCAAAATTTTTGCCAATTCATTAAACTTAAGAGACATTTGTCAATTGCAAAATATACATTATCCCGCATAGACTATTTACTTATATCTCCCTCCTTAATTCCAAAAACTGAACTAACAGAAATACTAGATATGACGCTCTCGGATCATTCCCCTATTCAAATTACGTTTAATTTACACATGACAGAAAATCGAACAATTGGAGATTCCCATTCTATCTTTATAATGATTCTGGCTTTCATGCCTTTTTGATCAATGAATAGAATCACTATAAGGAGTCAAATAGCGCACATATTATCCAACCAATGCTTTATTGGGAAGCTGTGAAGGCAGTCTTGCAGTGAATAATTACCTCCCATACAATAAAATTGCAGAAACAATACAAGGCGAGATCGGAGCCTTTACTCCGTCAGCTTAAAAACGCGTATAATAAATACCTGAGATGCCCCACACTTACTAATAGACGCAAATATTACCAGATAAAACAGCAGAGAGATACTTACCTGTTGGAAAATTCCTTGCATACACTGAACAAAACGTCAGGCTTCTATTACCGATTTGGTAATAAAACCTGGGAACTATCTAGCAGCACTAACAAAAATACTGAAACCAAAGGGGTTAATAACTAACATTAAATCGGGACACATACTCATATCAGATAATAACACAATTTCCAAAGCCTTTATAGAATACTACCAAAACCTCTGACGCAACACCCATAGATATACAACTCAGAGACTATATTTGGCTGAACTTAAACCTACCTAAATTACCAAGGTTGGAAGCTGACACACTTAGTTCACCCATTACTAAGGAAGAAATAAATAAGATTATTAGAGCTCTACCTCCATGTAAAACGCCAGGGCCTGATGGCCTACCAGGTGAATTTTATAAAATCCTTAACCCCAATATCACAACTGATTTGAAGGTGCTATATAATGGCCTACTCACAGGCAAAGTAGACGTCTCTAATAGGTTTGTAGAGGCACACATCATCTTAATAGCTAAACCAGGCAGAGAGCCAACTCTGAGAGAGTCATATTGCCAGAACATTACATCTCATACATAAAAATCAAACAGGGTTCATTAAAGGTAGATCCTTATTCTCAAACATCAGGACATTATAACTTATTCTTTTCCACTATTGGTCATCCCAAAATTAAAATCTCAAACCCGTCACTCTACCAAAGGCCTGCCTGTTAGCAATAGACACAGAAAATGCCTTCAACAAGGTCCTATGGGAACACCTATTTTACTCATTAAAAGAATTTGGTATAAAAGGAAACTTTGTCCAAATCATTAAAAACTATACTCCACCCCCCAGGCAGCACTAATTATTAATGATATAGTCTCAAACTCCTTCAAACTGTTCAGGGGCACCAGACAAGGTTGCCCACTGTCTCCCCTCCTTTTCGACTTGGCGATAGAACCACTGGCCATTAAAATCATAAACACCATAGAGGGGCTAAAATTGAGTTCTAAAACTATAAATTTGTCATTGTATGCAGAAGATATGATCTTAATAGTCCCCGACCCGACAAAAAACTTGCCGGCCCTAATGTCCCTCATAGAATTATTCGGGAAAATATCAGGATACCAAATTAACAGCGAAAAATCTGAACTTATGTGGCTACATTCTGAGAAAGGGGAACAGTTATACAACTTCAAATTCAAAATAGTTAAGGACAATTTTAAATACCTAGGTATACAATTAAATAGAAACCCGCAAAAATGGTACAATCTCAACTTTAAACAATTAATCACTAATCTCGTAGCACAACTCAAATCCTGGAATAATTTGCCCCTTTTCCTCTCTGGATGGATTAATGTATACTGGTTAGAAGCAATTACTAAACAAAAAATTGCCCTGAATGAAGGGGAAGTTCTACTCCTCAACATAGATAACATACTGACAAGACTGAGAAGCTTTATTACTAATGTAATACTCCTAGCACGAAAATTAATTCTTAAATACTGGCTTGCAAGGAAAATACCAAAGTTGAGTGAATTAAAAAATATTATTCTTTACCAATTAACAAGAGAGAAATGGCACACTATGGGGGATCCAAATAAAAGAACCAAAAAAATCATCAAAAATGGGAACCTTTCATCCTGTCACTAGACATAGACGCATAAAAGCAGATTATTTATTCATTACGTAATACAATAAACATTTTGGAAAAACAGCTTACAGGACAATGGACTTTTGACTAGAGGGACATACAGGAACTGACCAATAAGTTAACCGTGCATTAGTACACGGAAATAAATCACCCTGAGAATATATTACAAACAATTGGCAATGAGGTTCCAAATAGAATTTGCAGGAGGCTCAGTCGATTGTTATTTGTTGTTAACTGCCTATAGATTTTTGGAATGAGAAACCTAAGCTACAAAAATGTTCTATTGTTTGTCATTTATTTCACATAATTTGGATGTTCTGTTTAGTTTGTGACAACTTCTCAGCTAAAGTGTTCTTTTACCAAAGACAAGAACGCAAGGACTGTTAAGAAACTTTGAAATAGAAAAGCTATCTCTGTATTGCATAATATTCTTACCATATGTAATCAAAATGTCTATTTTTACATGTCTGTTCTGGGAAAGCTTAAATAAAAACCACTGTAATATGTTTTTCTTATTTATTGTGTCTCCTTTTCATATAATTCCATTCTAAAATTGTGAGCTTTTCAGTTTCTGCCAGAAATGGAAGTGCAAAACACTGTTATATGCCACACAGCCATTGGCTGCACACTCTAGTGTCCTATTTATAACTGTCTCTAATTGGCCACAGCACAGAATGTAACCTAAGTTACAACATGGCATCTCCCATTGTTCTATAGACACTAAAACTTTACACTTATTTTGCCACTATTTAAACAGTAATGAAACTTTAAAACATACATCTACATTTATTCACAGACTAATGTTTTCTTTAAATGCATCATTCTATCTAGCATTTATTTAGTGTTTGTCACTTTAATAAGATAGAAGTGAAATTACTATAGGTAAGTCTGATAAAATCGTTAAAGTGGCCTAAGAGTACAAATTCCCCTAAATAAGTAAATAGATGATCCCAGGTAATTAAATCAAATGCCTACTAGGCATTGGAAGTAATTAATGCAGCCCCTGAGTTGTCCTATAAGAATTTTTTAGCAATAATGAGCCATTAATTAGTAAGATAGAAGTGGGATTACTATAGATATGTCTGATAAAATCATTAAAGTGGCCTAAGAGTCAAATATCTCTAAATAAGTAATTAGATGATCCCAGGTAATTGAGTCAAATGCCTTCTCAGCATTGGTATTAATTAATGCAGCCTCCGAGTTGTCCTTATTATAGCAAATCAGTAATTAACGCATATTTCTTGTGGGTTTCCTACCAGACATAAACCCAGATTGATCCTGATGGATCAGTGGATCCAATATATTTTTAAGTCTGCAGACCACTTTCGAAGTTAAGAGTTTGTAGTCATTGATTAAAAAGGAAATTGGTCTATAAGCATCGACTGAATCTGGATCTTTGTCTTTTTTTTTTTTTAATTATTTTTATTGAGGGAAAAGGTGCATACATTTTATATAAAACGTACAATACAGTAAATAATCATGTCATATCTGACCATAAATGCACAATAATATTGAAAATCCTCTTTTTTGTTTTCGATTCCCCTATACAAAAATACAGGTCTCTCTTGGACCTTTTTTAATGATAAATTAAGGCTAATGGGGTTGATGATCTTTGTAAAATGACAAAATTACAAGAAAAACAAACAAACTGCATCATTTGAAAATTATACATAGTATGAGGAAACTACTCATCTCCCATGAATTGTGATAGATGCATGAGTCAGAACTGGTTACCTTAATAGCACATATCACACAGAAGTGAACAGCCAACATTTATAAACTAAATACTGAAATAGAAAATTAGGCTAAACAGATAATTAAGTATTTCCCTGAATATTCCATCTATATGAGATGACTTGGACGATTAGAAATAAACATTCTAAGCATATTGTCATACACTTTCCCTGGACGTAACAGTATGGTACATAGCCTGATCTTTAACTCACTATGTACACAGTTTAAAAGATCTACTATTAAGGCATAGTTCTTGTTATTGCGTTTTATGATGGATACTTGGGTCTCCAGCCTGGCCCCGGCCGCGGACCACTTAGGAGGGAACCCACCTTGGTATTCTCTTTCTTACAAGAACTGAGGCAACGTGCGTGATAATTATCCCTTTTGACAAGTGTTAGACTATGTCTCTCTAGAAGCCCCCCCCTAAACCCCACAAGAAACATGCAAATTATAAAAGGGCATTAAGTCTCATATTGTGCCTCCTGCAGATTGACAGTGTGTACATAGATCCAAAACCTGCTTATACTTCGTATGAATCAACAGTAGTAATGCCTGATGCCTGTAAGTTCAGAACTTTGAAAGGCAGGGAAATGTTGGTATTTAAACTTTCTCTTTTATCTATTTAAACAAACAAGCCCTTTAAAGTAAAGACACATAAATAAGAGGGAAAAAAAACATCTAACAAATTCGAGTTGACAACCGTGGAATGTAAGTAACAATACTATTCTTCAGTTTGGCCTCACAAAGACCCGAGAATAGTTCATGCCATGCTGATTATTAAAGTCCCCTTCATCTGAGTGGTGAGACACGGCCTCCTGCGGATATAAGTTCTCAAGTGTTGGACATGATGTGTTATTCGAAGGCGTGATAAACCAGACTGTGCCTTTGTTCTTCCAAGTATACCTTTTCTTCACATAAAATGTACCAAACCCCGGCTCAGCGCCGGTTAGATTGTTGTGCTTCCTAGGGAATCTCGGAGCCGAGATACAGCGTGCACTGCTGGTTTGCTTTTGCTGATACAGCGGGTCTTCATAATGAGTTGAGTCGGCACTGTGTGATCTAGTCGTCGCCTGAGGCAGATGCACCCATGTTGAATTCTGCAAAGGTGTTGCTTTACCCGTGGTGATCTCTTTTTCTCTCAGAGGGGGGGAGACCACGGAGGCGCCATTTACCGCAGCCTCCTCCTCCTCATGTACCGTTTCTAGCATATCTAGCTTGTTCTCTATGCCGATCTCAGGCAGCTGCAAATTTATCAGGAAGTCCCAGGGAGCCCTCTGTAGTAGGTCTTCAAAACAGCGCTAATTTTTTTCTAAGATATCGTCTAGGCGGGGCACATGGCTATACTCGGCAGCCATCTTTGTTGCGTAGTAGCAAATATCTTGGTAAACTTAAGTTCACTGTGATAAAGAAAGAAGCCTGCTTGTTTTACTGAGCTGTAGTATTGTAAAAATTCTTTCTGTAACCAGTCCTGACTTGTAACCTCGGAAGACCGAGGGAGGTAACGCTGTCTGTCCTGAGCCGCCGCTCCAGACTTTTACTGTCCAATCTTGTTCTCTAGCTTCACAAATACAGCGATCCAAGTAGGTTGTTATATTCCAAGCACTGCACCAGCAAGGCTGCTCTCAATATATGTTAGTTCACTGTGTTGGTTATCCTACAACGGCGGTTTGTTAGATATTCAGCTGGAGCACTAAGAGGATGCGACCGTCCACAGTCGCAGTTAGGACACGCCCCCGGATCTTTGTCTTTTTTTTAATGAGTTATAATAAAAGATGTCAAATAAGGGGACGTCATGTTATTTTGAACATAATAATTATTAAAGAGGAGCTGCAATATTGGTAAAATTTCTTCCTTGTAATATTTTCTCTTGTAAGGTGTATCCAGTCCACGGATTCATCCATTACTTGTGGGATATTCTCCTTCCCAACAGGAAGCTGCAAGAGGATCACCCACAGCAGATCTGTCTATATAGCTCCTCCCCTAACTGCCACCTCCCAGTCATTCTCTTGCAGCTCTCGACAAGGGAAGCAGCTAGAGAGATGTGGTGCATTAATGTAGTTTATCTTCAATCAAAAGTTTGTTATTTTCAAATGGTACCGGAGTTGTACTATTTTAGCCTCAGGCAGAAAGTTGAAGAAGAGTCTGCCTGTGGTCTTTGATGATCTTAGCAGGTTGTAACTAAGATCCATTGCTGTTCTCACACATAACTGAAGAGATGGGTAACTTCAGCTGGGGGAATAGCATACAGGGTCTCCTGCTCTGAGGTATGTGCAGTTTTAATTTTTTCTAGAGAAATGATAAGCTAGAAAATGCTGACAGTGCCTGATTTATTTACGGTGAGCCTGATTACAGTGATTTAATAACGACTGGTATCATGCTTGCTGTAAAGGGTAATATTTTTATTATTTTCTCACATTACTGAATAGATATAACGTTTGCTTGAGGTGTATAAACGTTTATTTCATATTGGTGATAAAACTTTATTCTGGGGCCCAGTTTTTCCACATGGCTGACTAGATTTTGCCTAGGGATAGTTTTTTAAGGCCCTCTCACTGTGAGTACAGGTGGGGAGGGGCCTATTTTCCATTAGTTTTTGCAGCTTGAGACATCCAGCTTCCCTGAAGGAGTCCCCTGAGCATATAGGACCTCTCTAAGGGGTTTTTGTGCCTTCCAAAGTCGCTGTATGGGCAGGTAGGGCCACAGTAGAGCTGTGGCAGTTTGTTGTGACTGTTTAAAAACGTTTATATCGTTTTATTGATCCGGTTTTGAAACTAAGGGATTAATCATCCATTTGCAAGTGGGTGCAATGCTCTCTCAGCCTATTATACACACTGTAAAAATTTCGTAAGATTTACTGCTTTTTTCACTGTTTTGCAGTTTCTGTGATTGTTTTTTTCTCTTAAAGGCACAGTACCGTTTTTATTTTTTGTTCACAGTTATTAAAGTGTTTTCCAAGCTTGCTGGTCTCATTACTAGTCTGTTTAAACATGTCTGACATAGAGGAAACTCATTGTTCATTATGTTTAGAAGCCATTGTGGAACCCCCTCTTAGAATGTGTACCAAATGCACTGATTTTACTATAGATTACAAAGACCATATTCTGGCTTTAAAAAATTTATCACCAGAAGAAATTGACAAGGAGGAAGTTATGCCGTCTAACTCTCCCCACGTGTCAGATCCTATAAATCCCGCTCAGGGGACGCCTAGTACATCTAGCGCGCCCATTGCGTATACCTTGCAAGACATGGCGGCAGTTATGAATCATACCCTTACAGAGGTATTATCTAAACTGCCAGGATTGTAAGGAAAGCTAGATAGCTCTGGGACTAGAATAAATACAGAGCTCTCTGACGCTTTAGTAGCTATCTCTGATACACCCTCACAATATAATAAAGCTGAAGCAGGGGAGCTTCAATCTGTGGGTGATTTTTCTGATTCAGGGAAGATACTTCAATCTGATTCTGATATGTCTACATTTAAATTTAAGCTTGAACACCTCTGCGTATTGCTCAGGGAGGTTTTAGCAACTCTGGACGACTGTGACACTATTGTAGTCCCAGAGAAATTATGTAGATTGGATAAATACTATGCAGTACCTACTTACACTGATGTTTTTCCAATCCCTAAAAGGTTTTCTGAAATTATTACTAAGGAATGGGATAGACCAGGTGTACCATTCTCTCCCCCTCCTGTTTTTAAAAAGACGCCGCTACACGGGACTTATGGCAGACGGTCCCTAAGGTGGAGGGAGCAGTTTCTATTCTTCCTAAGTGTACCACTATTCCTGTCGAGGACAGTTGTGCTTTTCTAGATCCAATGGATAAAAAATTAGAGGGTTACCTTAAGAAAATTTTTATTCAACAAGGTTTTATTCTCCAGCCTCTTGCATGCATTGCCCCAGTCACTGCTGCCGCGGCTTTCTGGTTTGAGTCCCTAGAGGAGGTTCTACAGGTTGAAACCCCGTTGGAAAATATTATTGACAAGCTTAGGGCCCTTAAGCTAGCCAATTAATTTGTTTCTGACGCCGTTGTTCATTTAACCAAGCTAACGGCTAAAAATTCAGGTTTTGCTATTCAGGCGCGTAGTTGACATGACTTCAAAGTCTAAACTTCTCAACATTCCCTTCAAAGGACAGATCCTTTTTGGGCCTGGACTGAAGGAGATCATTTCTGACATCACTGGAGGAAAAGGTCACACCCTTCCTCAAGACAGGTCCAACAAATTAAGGACCAAACAGTCTAGTTTTCGGCCCTTTCAAAACTTCAAGAGCTTCAACTCCCTCTAACACAAAACAAGAGGGAACTTTTGCCCAGTCTAAGCCGGTCTGGAGACCTAACCAGGCTTGGAACAAGGGGAAACAGGCCAAGAAGCCTGCTGCTGCCTCTAAGACAGCATGAAGGAGCAGCCCCCGATCCGGAAACTGATCTAGTAGGGGGCAGACTCTCTCTCTTCGCCCAGGCTTGGGCAAGAGATGTCCAGGATCCCTGGGCATTGGAAATTGTGTCCAAGGGTTATCTTCTGGAATTCAAAACCTCTCCCCCAAAAGGGAGATTTCATCTCTCACTTTTATCTGCAAACCAGATAAAGAGAGAAGCATTCTTACATTGTGTTCAAGACCTCCTAGTTATGGGAGTGATCCACCCAGATCCGCAGGAGGAACAGGGACAGGGCTTTTATTCAAATCTGTTTGTTGTTCCCAAGAAAGAGGGAACATTCAGACCAAGATCTTAAACAAATTTCTCAGAGTCCCATCCTTCAAGATGGAAACTATTCGAACCATCCTTCCTATGATCCAGGAGGTTCAATACAGGCACTACCAGTTTGTGGCTCTTCCCTTCGGGTTGGCCACGGCACCAAGAATCTTTACAAAGGTTCTAGGGTCCCTTCTAGCGGTCCTAAGGCCGCGGGCTATAGCAGTATCCCCTTACTCAGATGACATTCTGATACAGGCGTCGACTTTTCAAGTTGCCAGGTCTCACACGGACATTGTTCTGGCATTTCTGAGGTCGCATGGGTGGAAAGTGAAAGAAGAAAAAAGTTCTCTATCCCATCTCACAAGAGTTTCCTTCTTAGGAACTCTGATAGATTCTGTAGAAATTAAGATTTACCTGACAGAGGCCAGGTTGTCAAAACTTCTAAATTCCTGCCGTGTTCTTTATTCTACTTCTCGCCCTTCAGTGGCTCAGTGTATGGAAGTAATTAGCTTAATGGTAGCGGCAATGGACATAGTGCCGTTTGCCTGCCTACATCTCAGACCGCTGCAACAACCGATTTTTCCCCTCTATTAAATCTGGATCAAGAGACCAGGGATTCTCTTCTCTGGTGGTTATCTCGGGTCCATCTGTCCAAGGGTATGACCTACCGCAGGCCAGATTGGACAATAGTAACGACAGATGCCAGCCTTCTGAGCTGGGGTGCAGTCTGGAACTCCCTGAAGGCTCAGGGCTTGTGGACTCAGGAGGAGATACTCCTTCCGATAAACATTCTGGAACTAAGAGCGATATTCAATGCTCTTCAGGCTTGGCCTCAGCTAGCTGCGGTCAGGTTCATCAGATTTCAGTCGGACAACATCACGACTGTAGCTTACATCAACCATCAAGGGGGAACAAGGAGTTCCCTAGCAATGTTGGAGGTTTCAAAAATAATTCTATGGGCAGAGGTTCACTCTTGCCATCTATCAGCTATCCATATCCCAGGAGTAGAGAACTGGGAGGCGGATTTTCTAAGTCGACAGACTTTTCATCTGGGGGAGTGGGAACTCCATCCGGAGGTGTTTGCACAGTTGATTCAACTTTGGGGCAAACCAGAACTGGATCTCATGGCGTCTCGTCAGAACGCCAAGCTTCCTTGTTACGGGTTCAGGTCCAGGGATCCCAAGGCAGCGCTGATAGATGCTCTAGCAGCGCCTTGGTCTTTCAACCTGGCTTATGTGTTTCCACCGTTTCCTCTGCTCCCTCATCTGATTGCCAAGATCAAGCAGGAGAGAGCTTTGGTGATTTTGATAGCTCCTGCGTGGCCACGCAGGACTTGGTACACAGATCTGGTGGACATGTCATCCTTTCCACCTTGGACTCTGCCGCTGAGGCAGGACCTTCTACTTCAAGGTCCCTTCAAACATCCAAATCTAATTTCTCTGCGTCTGACTGCTTGGAGATTGAACGCTTGATTTTGTCAAAACGTGGTTTTTTCGAGTCGGTCATTGATACCTTAATTCAGGCTCGAAAGCCTGTCACCAGGAAAATCTATCATAAGATATGGTGTAAATATCTTCATTGGTGTGAATCCAAGGGTTACTCATGGAGTAAAGTCAGGATTCCCAGGATATTGTCTTTTCTCCAAGAAGAATTGGAGAAGGGATTGTCAGCTAGTTCCTTAAAGGGACAGTTTTCTGCTCTGTCTATTCTTTTGCACAAGGGTCTGGCGGATGTTCCAGACGTTCAGGCGTTTTGTCAGGCTTTAGTTAGAATCAAGCCTGTGTTTAAACCTGTTGCTCCACCATGGAGTTTAAATTTAGTTCTTAAAGTTCTTCAAGGGGTTCCGTTTGAACCTCTGCATTCCATAGATATCAAGCTTTTATCTTGGAAAGTTCTGTTCTTGGTAGCTATCTCTTCGGCTCGAAGAGTTTCAGAGTTATCTGCCTTGCAGTGTGATTCCCCTTATCTGATCTTCCATGCAGATAAGGTAGTTTTGGGTACCAAACCTGGGTTTCTTCCTAAGGTGGTATCCAATAAGAATATCAATCAAGAAATTGTTGTTCCTTCACTGTGTCCTAATCCTTCTTCAAAGAAGGAACGTCTATTACACAATCTTGACGTGGTTCGTGCTTTAAAGTTTTATTTACAAGCTACTAAAGATTTTCGTCAAACATCTGCATTGTTTGTTGTCTACTCTGGACAGAGGAAAGGCCAAAAGGCTTCAGCAACTTCTCTTTCTTTTTGGTTAAGAAGTATAATCCGCTTAGCTTATGAGACTGCTGGCCAGCAGCCTCCTGTAAGAATTACAGCTCATTCCACTAGAGCGGTGGCTTCCACATGGGCCTTTAAAAATGAGGCTTCTGTTGAACAGATTTGTAAGGCGGCGACTTGGTCTTCGCTTCATACTTTTTCTAAATTCTACAAATTTGATACTTTTGCTTTTTCGGAGGCTATTTTTGGGAGAAAGGTCTTACAGGCAGTGGTGCCTTCCGTTTAAGTGCCTGCCTTGTCCCTCCCTTCATCCGTGTCCTATAGCTTTGGTATTGGTATCCCACAAGTAATGGATGAATCCGTGGACTGGATACACCTTACCAGAGAAAATAAAATGTATGCTTACCTGATAAATTTATTTCTCTTGTGGTGTATCCAGTCCACGGCCCGCCCTGTCATTTTAAGGCAGGTGTTTTTTAATTTTTAAACTACAGTCACCACTGCACCCTATAGTTTCTCCTTTCTCTTGCTTGTCTTCGGTCGAATGACTGGGAGGTGGCAGTTAGGGGAGGAGCTATATAGACATCTCTGCTGTGGGTGATCCTCTTGCAGCTTCCTGTTGGGAAGGAGAATATCCCACAAGTAATAGATGAATCCGTGGACTGGATACACCACAAGAGAAAAAATTTATCTGGTAAGCATAAATTTTGTTTTATAAAATTCTATTGGGAGTTGATCAGGGCCAGGTGATTTGTTCAAAACAGAATGTTTAATTCCATTTACAATCTCTTCTTGTATAATAGGGGCGTTCACAAGGTCTAAGCTCTCCCTAGGTAGTTTAGGTACCTGAATTCCTTATTGTATTAATAAGTTGTATTTCCCTATCTTTCAAGACCTTTTTACATTTAATTAAGAAAGCCTTTATTTGCCCCATGAAAAAGGCTCTCGCCATTTCCCAGAAGATTTAAATTATCTTCAAATATGAACTATTATGACCATCCATTTTTCTCTCATCCAATTTTGAAATGTAATATTATGTCATAAGTATTTAGGGAAAATAAATTATTGTTCCCATTCTCCAATTTATTCTTATAATGCATTTTAAGGGAGACACTTGATCTGATGATATAATTAATATCCATTTCTAGATCGAAACTCAGTAGACTTTTATTAACCAAAAAGAAATCTATCCGGGAAAAGGACTTATAGGCCATAGATTCACAAGTGGATCATTTCTGGTCAAGATTATGAACTCCACAGATATCTCCTAAGATTTAGGTATTTACAAAAATTGGAAAGTATCTTAGATTCTTTACTGTGTTGTCTTGTAAGTCTTGCATTCATTCTATATAATTTTGGGTGCATGGTCATATTAAAAAACCAGCCAGTATTAAATTAGTATTAACAAATGATAATATTTTTTTGTATAATTTGTTCCAAACATCCATAAAAGTCTATTCTTACTCATCTGACTCTTGTGTGAAAATATTATAATCTAACAATTTATTATAAAGAGATGCAACTCCTTTCTCCTCCTGCAAGGGGTCGCAATAACCTCCCCGAACCATTTAGATTTCAATTTACTTACTTGTGTGTTAAGATGCGTTTCCTGAATAACAGCGATATCTGGCTGGAACTGCTGAAGATAGCTAATAACACGTTTCCTCTTGATCAGAGAGGTTATGATCCCCACATTCCAGGATATTATATTTAAAAAACATTTTGTAATTTATCTATAAAAGGAAAATAGAGAGAAGAACAAAAAAAATTCAGCAGCCACCAAAGCTAAAACCATAGACCATAAAAAAAAAACATGAAGAATCCCATTCCTCTAATAACCCAGATTCTTTTACAGGTATTTTTATTATTTCTCGTCATCTATCTAAGTGTTGTTTCTCTTAGATTATCTAAATACTTTTCAGTTTCCTGATATATGTCATGGATTAATGTTTCAGCATTGTTAAAGATTCTAAGTTTAGCTGGATATAGTAATGTGGCCTGGACGCCCCTCTTTATTAGTTGAGAACAGATTGGGGACATTTTGTGCCGTTTGCTTGAAGTGTTGATGGACAAGTCTTGAAACAGTAAAAATTATCATCCCCTAGTTTCAATGTTGACCTTGTCTTGAAAGTTCCGATATTTGATTATCATAGTATTTTTCCTGCCCTTGTCATACCCCTTCTGTCTAAGAGGTCCTACTCTATGGGCTCTATTCACTATCATAGGGTTGTTCTGTATCAGAATTACTTATGTTCACGGCAGAACAACAGCAGCAAAGTTTAACAGATCTTGAGAATTAGGTAGGCTTAGAACTCTTACATTATTGCGTTTTGATCTGTCCTCAAGTTCGTCCATTCTATTTTCTAATAACTTAATCTTACTTTCTTGGCTTTTGATTATTTGATCGGGGGGAATTAGTTAGATCTTCAAGGTCTGAGACCCTGTTTTCAGCTTCAAATATTTTAGCTGCACATTACCTGACTATACTAGTGTCAGCGAGTAAAAAAAATTTCTCAGCTGGTCAAATTGGGGGATAATCATTTCTGTAATCTGTTTAGCTAAGTTTTGAGAGTCAACCATTTACATTGATGGACTAGTTTCTATTGTATTATCTGGGGAAACATCAATGTTACTTCTGTTTTCTTGTCTTTTTGTTTAGGGGGCCTCTCTGGTGATTTAGTCTTTGAACTATTTATATATTTTTTAATCAGTAAGGAAGTGTGAAAGTTCCCAGAAATTCTAATAATAGGAATATTGTGCAAAGCGCCTTAAGCTTCTCTAAATTGAGTGATATATCTAGCAGAAAAAAACAAACAAAAAAAAAACTAAACCAAAAGAAAACAAAGCAGCAATACAGAAAACAATATATACCAATTTAAAGATACTAAAAGTATCTAACCATCTGTAGTCAGTAAAGTCTGTAGCTTATCTAGTTATGTAAGCCCTTCTTTATAACAATTACATTCTCTAAAACTGTGAGTATCATACAATACCTCTAATATATACAGTGTTATATGTGTCAAAACAATACACAGCAACACACACAGCTGTGATGTGCCAAAGAATTAATCACTCCGTGATAAATATGATATATGTACAAAAATATTGGCACCCCTGCATTTCTGTCAGATAATGCACCCCTTCGTCCACAAAATTGTTGCAATTACAAATGTGTAGGCATCCTCATGTTTATTTCTTTTGTTTGTATTGGTATGACACAAAAAAAGTGGGGAGAAAAAAGCCAAATCTGACACATTCCACGCAAAACTCCAAAAAGGGACTGGACAAAATTATTGGCACCTTCTCAAAATTGTAAGAAATAATTGCATTCTAAGTTTGTGATGCTCCTGTAATTTGTAATTAAACTCTCCTGTATCAATTAACAAGTGCTGACAATATAGAAATCACACCGGCAACCACCAGTTAAAATGGTGAAAAACTGACTCAACCTTTCTGTTGTGTGACTCTGTGTGCCACACTGAGCATAGAGAATAGAAACAGCAGCAAAGAATTGTCTGAGGATTTGAGAACAGAAATTAGGGAAAAGCATGGACAATCTCAAGGTTACAAGTCCATCTCCAGAGATCTTAATGTTCCTGTGTCCACTGTGCGCAACCTTGTCAAGAAAAATTGATCAAAGATTGCAACAAAGGATTGTTTGAATAGTGGATAAAGAACCTTGATCAACTTCCAGACAAATTCAAGCTGTCCTTTAGGCACAGGGTACAAATGTGTCAGCTCGCACTATACTTCGCCATCTGAATGAAAATGGACGCTATGGTAGGAGACCGAGGAGGATCACACTGCTGACACAGAAACGTAAAAAAGCCAGATTTTGCCAAAACTTACCTGAGGAAGCCAAAATTCTTTTGGGAGAATGTGCTGTGGACAGACTAAACAAAATTACAGCTTTTTGGTAAAGCCCATCATTCTACTGTTTTCAGAAAAACAAATGAGGCGTATAAAGAAAAGAATACAGTCCCTACAGTCAAAAATGGTGGAGGTTCACTGATGTTTTAGGGTTGCTTTGCTGCTTCAGGCACTGGATGTCTTGACTGTGTGCATGGCATTATGAAAACTGAAGACTACCAAAGATTTATGTGGTGCAATGTAGGGCCCAGTGTCAGAAAGTTGGATTCTCCGTCAGAGGACATGGGTCTTACAGCAGGACAATGACCCAAAGCACACGTCAAAAAGCCCCCCAGAAATGGTTTAAGACAAAGCGCTGGAGAATACTGAACTGGACAGCAATAAGTCCAGATCTCAATCCCATAGAGCACCTGTGGAGAGATCTCAAAACAGCAGTTGGGAAAAGGAACCCTTCCAATCTGAGAGACCTGGAGCAGTTGGCGAAAGAAGAGTGGTCCAAAATTCCAGTAGAGAGGTGTAAGAAACTCATTGATGGGTTACAGGAAGCGATTGATTTCAGTTATTTTTTCCAAGGCCAAATATTAAATTGAGGGTGTCAATAATTTTGTCCAGTGCATTTTTGGAGTTTTGCATGAAATGTGTCAGATTTTTTTCCCACCATTTTTATGTGTCATACCAATACAAACAAAAGAAATAAACACGAGAATACCTAAACATGTGTAATTGCAACAATTTTCTGGGCGAAGTGGTGCATTATCTGACAGAAATGTAGGGGTGAAAATATCTTTCTTTCCCTCTTCTCACTCTCTACCCCCTAATCAAGACTAGTACATACTTTTATACATTTATATCAATATCCACCTTATATGTTCCTCGATTTTACCAAGAGTTCATCTTAGCCAGCAGATACAAAATATGAGAATCACAGAAACTCGGTTTAGCTGACTTACCATCTCCTCACATATTACCATTAGAGGACAAGAACCATAACAGTTCAATGTTGAAAAATATAATATCTCCTTGTTTGAGCTGCTTCCTCTTCCCCTCCTGTATTGACAAGACAATGTATCTTTAATCCCTCTTGTTGAAGTAAAACATGGTCTTTTTTTTTTTTAATCTCTCTCAGTGTTGTTGTAGATGTCTGTATTTTATGAATTCTGGGAGGAAATTATAAATGTGGGTTTGAAACTCTCCCTTAGGAGTGTCCCATAAAGATGTCAGGTTGGCTCATTTCTTTGCTCTCTTGACTCCTTCTCATCAGATGTCTAGGCACACCAGGTCGCAGGGTTTACCGGCTCCTTCGCAGCACTTGACTCCTCGAAGATTATGGGAGGTCTAGAGGGGCATGGTGAATGGTGCTTCTTATTTATGGCATGCGTGTGTGAGAACTTCTCTCACACCAAGACTCCGTAGGTCCTCTGGTCTTATTTGGCAGCAAAAGAGGCCAACTGATTAATCTTCTAAGGGCCCCCGAGTGGCTTGCTTGGTAGCGACTGCATGCTCCAGGTAACTGGGTAGGTGTCCTGGCATAGCTTCTCTAATGCCTACGGACTGCATGACATGGGGACGATGGATGGGTACTCACCCACTATACGAATGCTGCCAACCTGTGACTCCTCCCCTTCCTGCCCCCACCCAGTGTCGTGTTATTAAAATATTCTTAACCCCCACCAATTGAACGTAGGTACTACATCACACAGTGCCCAGAAGTGCATGCTGAGGTCCTTGCTCTCATCTTAGACAGCAGAAACTGCCATCATATGGTAAAGGAGCACTATTGACCCAGGGGAGGAAGAGGCAGGGTTATCTACACTACTAAAAAGTATCAGTCAGGGGAGAGGGATGCGGCCATACACTTTGAAACAGTATCAGGGTTAGATACAGAAAAAGTTGATCTTGGAGGGTGAGGGGGCCCCTACAGTAACAAATATTGGGGGGAGTAGTGGGAAGGGGTGAAGGTTAGAGAGCTGTTTAGGGGGAGATCAGGGATGTATCTACACTACAGAAATATTACAAATATATATATTTAAGAAATAAATTAAAACCTTTATCTGCATGCTGGCAGACTGTACCTAAAATGGTGGCAACCAGATTGGGGGGGAGGAGGGAAGAGAGGTGTTTGCTAGGGATCGGGGGTGGGAGGGTAATCTTTACACTAGATTAAATATTAACTTTACAAGCTAACAGACTAACCATTTTACTGCTGGGAATAATAAAGGTGTGGTGCACAGCTGCAATTGGCGCTCTTCTAAATGCCAAAAACTAATGGCAAAGCAATGGATATCGGCTATTTCTTAACAAAGGGAATCACAAAGGAGCTTTTACAGCCATTTATCATATGACTGCAATAGCTGTGTTTAAATAATTTTATTAAAGGGACATTAAACACTTTGAGATGGTAATATAAGTTGATAAATCGTGTATGTGTGTGTGTGTATAGTGGGGCAAAAAAGTATTTAGTCAGCCACCAATTGTGCAGGTTCTCCCACTTTTCATCATAAGTATACCTCAACTATGAGAGACAAAATGTGGAAACAAATCCAGACAATCACATTGTCTGATTTGGAAAGAATTTATTTGCATATTATGGTGGAAAAAAAGTATTTGGTCACCTACAAACAAGCAAGATTTCTGGCTTTCAAAGACCTGTATCTTCTTCTTTAAGAGGCTCCTCTGTCCTCCACTCATTACCTGTATTAATGGCACCTGTTTGAACTTGTTATCAGTATAAAAGACACCTGTCCACAACCTCAAACAGTCACACTCCAAACTACACTATGTTGAAGACCAAAGAGCTGTCGAAGGACACCAGAAACAAAATTGTAGACCTGCACCAGGCTGGGAAGACTGAATCTGCAATAGGCAAGCAGCTTGGTGTGAAGAAATCAACTGTAGGAGCAATAATTAGAAAATGGAAGACATACAAGACCCCTGATAATCTCCCTCGATCTGGGGCTCCATGCAAGATCTCACCCCGTGGGGTCAAAATGATCACAAGAACGGTGAGCAAACATCCCAGAACCACACGGGGGGACCTAGTGAATGACCTGCAGAGAGCTGGGACCAACAAAACAAAGGCTACCATCAGTAACACACTACGCCGCCAGGGACTCAGATCCTGCAGTGCCAGACGTGTCCCCCTGCTTAAGCCAGTACATGTCCGGGCCCATCTGAAGTATGCTAAAGAGCATTTGGATGATCCAGAAGCGGATTGACAGAATGTCATATTGTCAGATGAAACCAAAGTAGAACTGTTTGGTAGAAACACAACTCGTCGTGTTTGGAGGAGAGAGAATGCTGAGTTGCAACCAAAGAACACCATACCTACTGTGAAGCATGGGGGTGGCAACATCATGCTTTGGGGCTGTTTCTCTGCAAAGGGAACAGGATGACTGATCCGTGTACATGAAAGAATGAATGGGGCCATGTATTGTGAGATTTTGAGTGCAAACCTCCTTCCATCAGCAAGGGCATTGAAGATGAAACGTGGCTGGGTCTTACAGCATGACAATGATCCCAAACACACTGCCCAGGCAATGAAGTAGTGGCTTCGTAAGAAGCATTTCAAGGTCCTGGAGTGGCCTAGCCAGTCTCCAGATCTCAACCCCATAGAAAACCTTTGGAGGGAGTTGAAAGTCTGTGTTGCCCAGCGACAGCCCCAAAACGTCACTGCTCTAGAGGAGATCTGCATGCAGGAATGGGTCAACATACCAGCAACAGTGTGTGGCAACCTTGTGAAGACTTACAGAAAACGTTTGACCTCTGTCATTGCCAACAAAGGATATATAACAAAGTATTGAGATGAACTTTTGATATTGACCAAATACTTATTTTCCACCATAATATGCAAATAAATTCTTTCCAAATCAGAAAATTTGATTGTCTGGATTTGTTTAAACATTTTGTCTCTCATAGTCGAGGTATACCTATGATGAAAATTACAGGCCTCTCTCATCTTCTTAAGTGGGAGAACTTGCACAATTGGTGGCTGACTAAATACTTTTTTGCCCCACTGTATATATATAAACTTTGCAATATACTTTTGTTATTTATTTTGTCCCCATTTCCTGTAATTCCATTCTGAAATTGTGAACTTTTCAGTTCTTGATAGAAATAGAAGTGCAGAAAACAATCTAGTGACCTATTTATAACTGTCTCTAATTGGCCACAGCAGAGAAAGTAAAATAAGTTACAACATGGCAGCTCCCATTGTTTTATAGACACTAACACTTTACACTTATTTTGTCACTAAACAACTAATGAAACTTTAAAAATACATCTACATGTTATTCTCAGACTAATCTTTTCTTTGAATGCATCATTCGATCTAGCATTTATTTAGTGTCTAATGTCCCTTTAAGAAAACCACAGTTTAAGAAAAAGTTTTTTTTTTTTTTATATATGATCAAATTTGGTGGCCAAATAGTGGCATCAAATATACCAAAATATGCCAAATAAATACTTTGGGTTGTCTACGTTAAAAAAAATATATATATATTTAATAGGTAAATCAAACAAAGGCTCTATGTCTGTTTAAAGGGACAGTTTTCACACATTGTCATATAACTGCATGTAATAGACACTACTATAAAGTAGAATATGCACAGATACTGGTATAAATATCCATAAAACCTTTTAAAACTTACACGCTCCCAGTTAAGCACAGTTTAGGCTGGGACACAAACTGAAAGGGGCTGTGAAATCAGACCCTCCCCCCCTTCCCTGCATATGAAAAGACAGATAACACAAACAGGAACCAGAAGAAGTTTGTTAATTTAATTCTGTATTAATTTAAAGTGCTGTTATAGTTGAACAATGACAAGCTCTAATCCATTAGAGCATATACTTTTAAGACTTGTGACCCTGCCCCGCTATGTGTTTATCCCCTGCAAAGGGTCAAGCAACAAGCAGTGCTCTGTGGGTCCTGAGCAGTACTTTAACTATGTGTTTAACCATTTTGCGGGTGCAGGGACACTAGTACTAAAATTACATGCTCTAACAAATTTAATTTTCTGATTATAATGGCCCTCTAATATATCTGTAGCAACAAAGCATAAAACAAAAAATAGCAGAGATTTGTGACCTGAACACTTCTCTATCAATTAGGAAGTAATTTTTCTCTACTGAAGTGAGAGAGTGAATGATCTCTTTTTTATTTTTGAAATGCAGAAGTGCATATATCTCTTCAGTTTTATTTAATGTTATATTCCAGAAACATTGGATACATTAGTGTGAAGAGCCTAGCTGCTGTTTAATTTTGCATGTAATCTGAATGTCCTGCCCGGCTTTTACTTTATCATCAGTGTTGCGCAGTACATCCTTCTCAGTTTGTGACACAAAATTACAACTTACCATTTCAACACTTTTATTAAAATGTACATTCAGTCCATACTTGTATGAACCAGATTCTAGGATACAGCTGAGAAACATCCAAGATTTAAAATATTTTATGTCAATAAAAACCTTGTTATCTTTGTTTCAAGTGGTTAGTATGAAGATCTGTAACAATTAGCCGGTAGCCCAGCACTCCATCCTCCAGGATGTACTCACTACCTGGGTGTTGTCCTCATGACTACATGTAGAAACTTTCATGTGGAAGGAGGGCACTCACAGGACTTTTTTCAAGCAAGACAGTGTAATTTTATTTCCAAATGGGTATAACAATAGAATAATAGTCAACGTTTCGGCCCCAATGTGGATTAGACATCGCCCCCTATTGGATTAGACATAGTCTTACCTGTACTTCAGAGTATGTGGTATACTATTTATCTTGTCCTTGTGGTCCATTCTATGTAGGCAAAACCTGTACATACTCTAATAACTCTTTTTTTGTTCTGAGCATTTTAGTGATGTTTATTTGCGTGTTATTAGTATCAGCTGGTGTTTGATGCTCCTCTGGTGCTGGTAAAATTACTATTGAAGTTGGGGTGTGCCTCTACCAACAGTACTCTTATGTCTGGCGTCTTTGGGTGCAGTATATTCCACTCTCATTTTGCAGTCTGTCTCCTTTGTTTTTATTTTATGTTTCATTTCTTAGCTGTTGTGAAGGTGGAGGGGTGTCACTGTTGTAATTAATTTTTCTGTATTTTATTTTTAAATTGTGTTGTGTTTTAAACTTAGATTCCAATTGTGTATTTTGTATCCCTTTTAGAACATTTTTGTCTTGAGAAAGACCCACATTCGGGCCGAAACGTAGACTATTATTCTATTGTTATACTCATTTGGAAATAAAATTACACTGTCTTGCTTGAAAAAAGTCCTGTTAGTGCCCTCCTTCCACAAGAAAGTATATATATTATATATATATATATATATTATATATATATATATATATAGTATATATATATATATATATATATATATATATATATATACACACACACACACACAGACATCCCAACTTGCAAAAACTCATTTCAGGGAGGTGGTTTCACCGACTACTGCCCCCACCACCACCACACTTAGCTTCCAAACATGTATGAACAAGGACATGACATTTTATTTGACAGTACACAACTACAGTCATATGCAAAAGTTTAGGCACCCCTGACAATTTCCATGATTTTCATTTATAAATAATTGGGTGTTTGGATCAGCAATTTCATTTTGATCTATCAAATAACTGAAGGACACAGTAATATTTCAATAGTGAAATTAGGTTTATTGGATTAACAGGAAATGTGCAATATGCATCGAAACAAAATTAGAAAGGTGCATGAATTTGGGCACCCTTGTCATTTTGTTGATTTGAATACCTGTAACTACCTAGCACTGATTAATTGGAACACACAATTGGTTTGGTGAGCCCATTAAGCCTTGAACTTTATAGACAGGTGCATCCAATCATGAGAAAAGGTATTTAAGGTGGCCAATTGCAAGTTGTTCTATTTGACACTCCTCTGAATAGTGGCAACATGGGGGCCTCAAAACAACTCTCAAATGACCTGAAAACAAAGGTTGTTCAACATTATGGTTTGGGGAAAGGCTACAAAAAGCTATCGCAGAGATTTAAGCTGTCAGTGTCCACTGTGAGGAACATAGTGAGAAAATGGAAGACCACAGGCACAGTTCTTGTTAAGGCCAGAAGTAAAATATCTGAGAGGCAAAGGATGGTGAGAAAAGTAAAAAACAGCCCACAGACCACCTCCAAAGACCTACAACATCAACAATGGTCGAGGGGGAGACTTCCATCGACGAGATACAGGATAAGATAAAGGGGCTGAAGATCGCCAATTCTTTCATCTGTGATGCCAATATGCACATTATTCGCCTGAATGCTAAGGTGTCAGGTTTTTCAGTTTTAGCTCGCAGGGCTCTGTGGATAAAGTCTTGGTCTGCGGACATGACCTCTAAGTCAAGACTGTTGTCCCTGTCTTTTCAAGGAAAGATCCTGTTCGGTCCAGGATTGGATTTGTTCATATCCACGGTTACGGGGGGCAAGGGAGCTTTACTACCGAAGGATAAGGGATCTACTTTTTGTCCCTTTTGTGCGGACAAGGCCCAGCGTCAGCAGCCCGCCGCTAAAGCGGACCAGTCCGAGGGAACTTGGAAGCCGGCTAAATCTTGTAACAAGTCTAAGGAGGGCAAGAAGCCCGCTGAGACGAAATCGTCATGAAGGGGCGGCCCCCGACCGGTCTCCAGACCAAGTAGGGGGCAGATTATCTCTCTTCTCAGAGGCCTGGTTGCAGGACGTTCAGGACCCTTGGGTTCTGGGAGTTGTCGCCCTGGGTTACAGTATAGGGTTCAGATCCCATCCGCCCAGGGGCAGATTCCTCCTGTCAAACCTGTCTTCAAGATCAGAAAAGAGAGAGGCCTTTCTAGAGTGTGTGAGAGATCTCGCCTCTCTCTGTATTATTGTACCAGTACCCCAAGCATAAAGGGGTCTAGGGTACTGTTCCAATATTTTTGTGGTTCCACAGGAACGTTCTGTCCGATTCTGGACCTAAAGTGTTTGAACAAGTTTCTGAGTGTTCCATCGTTCAAAATGGAAACGATCAGATCCATCCTGCCCCTAGTTCAAGAGGGACAGTTCATGACGACTATAGACTTGAAGGACGCTTACCTTCATGTGCCAATTCACAGGGGGGGCCACTTCAAGTTCCTAAGATTTGCGTTTCTGGACCAATACTTCCAGTTTGTAGCCCTTTCTTTTGGTCTGGCGACGGCCTGAGAGTCTTCATGAAGGTTCTGGGGGTGCTACTTGCAGTGGCCAGATCCAGAGGCATTGCTGTGGCGCCTTAGCTGGACGACATCCTAGTCCAGGCGCCGTTGCTCAATCTCGCAGATTATCATTCGAAGGCTCTTCTTCTTTTGCTCCAATCTCACAGTTTGAAGATCAACTCAGGAAAGAGTTCCCTGGTTCCCAGCAACAGGGTGGCGTTCCTGGGCATGATAATAGACTCTATGTCCATGAGAATATTTCTCACAGATCATCGACGCAAGAAGATTGCGTCCACCTGTCTTGCCCTTCAGTCCTCCTCAAGCCCCTCGGTGGCTCAGTGTATGGAGGTGATCGGACTCATGGTTTCAAGTATAGACGTCATCCCATTCGCCAGTTTCCATCTCAGACCTCTTCAATTGTGCATGTTGAGACAGTGGAACGGCGATCATTCAGATCTATCACAGCAGATATACATGGATGCTCAGACTCAGAACTCCCTCTCTTGGTGGATCCATTCAGAGCAACTGTCCATGGGGACATCCTTCTTGAAACCATCCTGGGAGATTGTGACCATGGACGCCAGTCTGGCAGGATGGGGAGCTGTTTGGGGTACCAGGATGGCACAAGGAAAATGTTCCCGGGAGGAGTCTCTCTCCTTCCGATAAATATTCTGGAACTCCTAGCAATTTACAATACTCTGAAGGCATAGCCTCCTCTGGGGTCGTTCAGCTTCATCAGATTCCAGACCGACAACATTACCTCGGTGGCTTACATCAACCATCAGGGGGGTACGAGGAGCTCTCTAGCAATAAGTGGGTGGAGTCCCACAGCTGCTCGCTCTCAGCAATTTACATTCCAGGTGTGGACAACTGGGAAGCGGATTTTCTCAGCAGGCAATCCTTCCTTCCGGGGGAATGGTCTCTTCACCCCTAGGTGTTTGCGAAGATTTGTCTCAGATGGGGAATGCCAGAGATAGCTCTCATGGCGTCCAGACTCAATTGCAAGCTACCCCGATACGGGTCGAGGTCAAGGGATCCCCAGGCAGAGCTGGTAGATGCCTTAGCGGCACCTTGGGGGTTCAGCCTAGCTTACATTTTTCCACGGTTACCACTTCTACCTTGTGTAGTGGCACGCATCAAACAGGAGCGGGCTTCGGTCATTCTGATAGCTCCATCATGGCCGCGGAGGACATGTTTTGCAGATCTGGTGGGGATGTCATCCTCTCCACTGTGGAGGTTACCCTGTCGCAGGGATCTGCTGGAACAGCAGATCCCTGCGACATCAGAATCTAGATTCTCTAAGGCTGACTGCGTGGAGATTGAACGCCTAGTGTGAGAAGCATCTTTATCCAAGACGGTTTGGAGAAGGGTCTTGCCGACAATTCCTTAAAGGGACAGATTTCGGCATTGTCCGTCTTGTTTCATAGGAGGCTCACTGAGCTCCCTGAAATTCAATCTTTTGATCAGGCTCTGTCTAATATCTTTAGACAGTCTGCTCCTCCATGGAGCTTAAACTTGGTACTTAGGATATTTCAGAAGGTTCTGTTTGAGCCTATGCATTCCATTGACATTAAGATTCTGTCCTGGAAGGTTCTCTTCCTGTTGGCTATTGCATGCAGAGTATCTGAACTGGATGCCTTGCAATGTGAGCCTCCTTATCTAGTTTTTCATGCGGATAGGGCTGTACTTCGCACTGGTTTGGGGTTTCTTCCCATGGTGGTATCTAACCGTAACATCAATCAGGAAATAGTTGTTCTTTCTTTATGTCCTAACCTTCTTCTAAGGAGAGGTTACTTTATAACCTGGTTGTGGTTCGTGCCTTAAAGTTCTATCTTCAGGCTACGAAGGATTTCAGACAGTCTACATCTCTTTTTGTGGTGTATTCAGGGAAGCTCAAGGGGCAGAGGGCCTCTTCTACTTCTTTGTCCTTTTGGTTGAGGAGCTTAATTCGCTTGGCCTATGAGACAGCTGGACATAAGCCTCCTCGGAGGATCACGGCTCATTCAACTAGAGCTGTGGCTTCGTCTTGGGCCTTCAAGAATGAGGCCTCTATGGAGCAAATTTGTAAGGCGGCTACTGGTCCTCCTTACACATTTTTACAAAGTTTTACAAGTTTGACATTTTTGCTTCTGCAGAAGCGGTTTTTGGGAGAAAGGTTTTGCAGGCTGTGGTGCCCTCAGATTAGGGTCTGCCTTTTACCCTCCCGGTTTCATTCAGTGTCCTCTAGAGCTTGAATATTTGTTTCCTAACATTAATTAACGAAGACGTGGACTCTCCTCCTCTTTAGATTAAAAACATAAATTATGCTTACCTGATAATTTAATTTCCATCGTGGGGAGGAGAGTCCACGGCTCCCGTCTGTATCTCTGATGGGCGGACCTAAATTTATTTATCTTCTGGCACCATTTATACCCTGATATTTATCCTACTGTTCCTTGTTCCCTCAGCAGAATGACTGGGGGATGAGGGAAGTGGGGGAGGTATTCAAGCCTTTGGCTGGGGAGTCTTTGCCTCCTCCTGGTGGTCAGGTTCTTAATTCCCAACAGTAATGAATGAAGCCGTGGACTCTCCTCCCCACAATGGAAATTAAATTATCAGGTAAGCATAATTTATGTTTTACACATGCCAATGCAAATAGCTTTTCTGCTTATTTTGCAAACTTTCATTGTACAGTAGCTCCTTATAGCAGCTAGTTAAAATAACGTTAGCTATGCTAATGGACGAATGACACCTATTAAACTCACCTCAACGTGTCTTTTACAGTCATTTAATCCACCATGGGCAAATGAGAAATCACTGCTGCAAACAGTTCTTTCTTTTTATTTGGACACTCTGCCATGGTGCTGCAGACACTAACCGAAATGATGAATGAAGAGGGGTCGACTTTAAAGCCCGCCTACCAAGAAAACTGATAGGTTAGATAGAGAGACCAATCAGGATGCGTGCTGTGTCACTCACATCACCACGTCTGTCACTCACTCTCTCGGCTCCTCCAGAGCCCATCTTTCGGCTAGACCGTCTCTGGAGAAAACGAGAGAACGAGTTTCTGGGATATTGTATATAATTTGCGGGTGTCAGGGAGCCGCTTTTAAAATTCGGAGACTCCCAAGTTGGGATGACTGTGTGTGTGTATATATATATACACACACACACTATTATTTCTATGCTTTTATATATTAAAAACACAAGGAGTGAATTGCTGAACACCAAGTCTGAGAGTCAGCTGGGATGCCCATAAAAGGTTAAAGCTTAAAGTAATTATCACTTTACACTTGTGAATTGTTTATTTATTTATGATGCGGCTATAGGGAGCAACTCATAAAGAATAGCTGCATTATTGTGTTGTTTTTTTTCTACAGAACCTGCCAGACTCAGCACCTGCATTACACTTGTGAGATTCTTCTGTGTTGATACCCTCTGCTCCTTTTGGATCACTATTGTGGCACTCTTCATTTAGCCACCAATCAGCAAGCTCTACCCAGGTGCTGAACTAAAAATTGGCCGGCTTCTAGTCCTAAGTGTACATTGCTGTTTTTCAAGTAAAGATACCATGAGAGCGAAGAAAAATTCATAATAGGAGTAAATTAGAAATTTGTGTAGAATTGCATGCTCTATCTGAATCATGAAAGAAAAAAAAAATTGGTTTTCATATCCCTTTAATATTATTTTTAAAAGGGCAAATAAACACTCAGATTGTAATATAAAATGTGTAATTATGCATTAAGAAATAATTTTGCAATATATCTCATTATTTATTTTCCCCCCTTTTCCTGTAATATGTCTGTAGGTTTTCTAGTTCTGCAAATTGAAAGTGCAGACCGCAGACTTCACAAGCTTAACTCTGCTACATACCTGTCCATAACTGTTCTCAGCAGAGGAAGAGGTGATAATATAAGATACTGCAAAACAATGCACGCTTTACTACTTCAGTGATTGTGATTAGCCTTACCTACTCCAGTAGCGATTATTTTTTGGCTCCTCATTGTGGTAGGAGTTAGGATATTAAAAAACAATTACATGAAACCAAGTGTTAATGCATTAAAAAAATTCACTCAGTATGTTAATTTATTGCAAAACGGTAGAAAATGCCTGTAATTACAAGCAGTTTTTCTCCCTGTAACTTGCTGTCTTTTAACCTGTACATGCTTTATATACGCATCACATTAATCTGTATGAGCCATTGGGACTGACACAATAGTGTCCCCACCATGTTCTTACCAAGATCACCACGTTCAGCATCAACCCCACACAGTACAGATAGGAAAGAAGATGTGGTAAGTTACAGTAGTGGGCACTTATCCCTAGAGTAGCTTGCCCCCATAGAGTAACTTGCCCCCCCTAAGAAAAACCTCAACCTTTAATCAGGAAATAAAGAGAAATTACTATTGTTCTGATTTTTTTTTATTTGTTCTCATTATTTGCTTTGTACCTTTAACTTTTTGTCTCTACTTCTCTGTAAATATTTGTTCACTCTTTCCCTAGGTTCCAAGGGTATAGAAGCATGACTTGTCCTGTTTATGTATAGATGATAAATAGATAGATAAATAGGATTATATTAGATAGTTAGATAGATAGTATTAGATTAAATAGAAAGATAGACAGATAGAATTAGATAGATAGAGAGACAGATATGATTAGATTAAATAGATAGAGATAGACAGGGGCCGATTTATCATCGGTCTGTCTGACATGATCCGCTCAGCGGACCAGTTAAGGAGCAGCGGTCTTTAGACTGCTGCTTCATAACTGCTGTTTCCGACGAGCCTGAAGGCTTGCGTGGAAACAGGGGCATCAGGGCCCATTCGGCCCTTGATAAATTGGCCCCATAGGATTAAATAGATAGAGAAAGAGAGATAGATAGATAGATAGATAGATAGATAGATAGATAGAGACAGATATATAGACTAGATAGATACATTTAAAGATAGATAAAACAATAGATAGACAGATAGATAGATAGATAGATAGATATAGACAGATAGGATTAGACTAGATAGATAAAACAATAGATAGACAGATAGATAGATAGATAGATAGATAGATATAGACAGATATATAGGATAAGATAGATACATTTAAAGATAGATAAAATAATAGATAAATAGATATAGACAGATAGGATTAGATTAGCTAGATAAATTGATAGAGATAGACGGATATATAGGATAAGATAGATACATTTAAAGATAGATAAAATAATAGATAAATAGATATAGACAGATAGGATTAGATTAGCTAGATAAATTGATAGAGATAGACGGATATGTAGGATTAGATTAGAGAGATAGATAGATAGATAAAACAATAGATAGAGATAGACAGATATATAGGATAAGATAGATACATTTAAAGATAGATAAAATAATAGATAAATAGATATAGACAGATAGGATTAGATTAGCTAGATAAATTGATAGAGATAGACGGATATATAGGATTAGATTAGAGAGATATATAGATAAAACAATAGATAGAGATAGACAGATATATAGGATAAGATAGATACATTTAAAGATAGATAAAATAATAGATAAATAGATATAGACATATAGGATTAGATTAGCTAGATAAATTGATAGAGATAGACGGATATATAGGATTAGATTAGAGAGATATATAGATAAAACAATAGATAGAGATAGACAGATATATAGGATAAGATAGATACATTTAAAGATAGATAAAATAATAGATAAATAGATATAGACATATAGGATTAGATTAGCTAGATAAATTGATAGAGATAGACGGGTATGTAGGATTAGATTAGAGAGATAGATAGATAGATAGATAGATAAAACAATAGATAGAGATAGACAGATATATAGGATAAGATAGATACATTTAAAGATAGATAAAATAATAGATAAATAGATATAGACATATAGGATTAGATTAGCTAGATAAATTGATAGAGATAGACGGATATATAGGATTAGATTAGAGAGATAGATAGATAGATAGATAGATAAAACAATAGATAGAGATAGATAAAACAATAGACAGACTAGCTATGCACCAGAGGTTACATAAGCAGTCTCTGTAATAGCTTCCTGACCTTTTGACAGCTTCTCAGCCCTTTCACCGCTCCTCATATCACCCTTAGGCCATTAGAGGAGCCGTTGAGTCGCTAACGATAATGTAGCATTTTATTGCACTGATATTGTTGATGGAACCTTATGTTATCTCCCTGTTAATGTCAAGCTTTTTATAAAAGACAAAAGGGAAGGACGTGAAAATACATCAGTTATTGGAGGAAATTGCATTAATCAGTGTTTGCAAAGAATTTCCTAATTGATTTACCTAAGACTTACATCACAAGCACACGTTTAATGCACTGTAGCTATTTATATGTGCACACTGTCCTATGGTGTTTTGTACTAATGTGATATCCAGAGCAGTAGGCTTAAAAAGGGGCGCTCAACTGATTAAATATATAAACTATTATTATTGCTGATATTTATAATAACTTAATAGGCTTAAAATGTCCAAAGAAATTACTCTAGATCGAAACCAACAGAGGAAAAGTAAAATTTTCCCATCAATTGTGCAACATCTCTATAGGCAGTTCCACTTCACAGTGCCCGGGTAACAACCGTCTCAAAAACTGCAATAGAAAGGGAAAAGGGCACCAAATAGGGCAATTCAGCTGATATGTGTAAATAGTGTGAAGGATACCCCGGCTACCTCGACTAGGTAGCTCCGCCAAACAGGTCCTGCTTCCTCCCTGCCAACTGCAGCTATGTAGCTGGCAAGTGACCACAGTCTGTAGCCACCCCTGATGCTCGACACATCCAGTATTTAGGGTCCCACCCTATGGCAGACTCCAGCTACCCAGACTAGGTAGCTCTGCCAGAGGGTCCTTCCTCTGCCTGGAACAGTCTGCTATGTAGCCCAGGAAAGTGATTTTAGCAGGAGCCCACCCAAATAACTAGACAGACTAGCATTCAGGTGAACAAGAACTGATTTTATTGTAAAACATACACTCCTTTTATACACAAAGCTCATCTTTATAAGACACTGAACAATCCCACAATTTTCCCGCCCCTCCAAACAGACCGGCACCTCCATAGCAGCCACAGTCTCACGGAATCCCAGTACCCAGGGGTGGCGGTTTCGAGGTGGAGTTTCGGCTGCACTTCCAGGGTGTCATTTTAAAGCTCTCTGTCCCCAGATTCCACAGTCCAAAAAGCGGCATGATTCGTTACTGGGGACCGGAGTTACAGTCCGTTGAAGTTTTGGGGGTAGGGGTGTCCAAAAACCCCGGTTCCCAAAGGAGCTCCCCTCCAATAATTGCCCCAGCTCTTGTCCTCCGTAGGGGCTACCAATCCCAAAAAGAGCGGAGCTCTGGGGCAAAGGGCTGCTGGAGCGACCAGGGGTAAAGTTAGCGGGTGTCCTGCTGTTCTGTGGCCGACCGGGAGTTCCAGGTGCCCGGCCAGCCTGAGAGGGGTTAGGTGGGTGTCCGTTTTGAGGCGGCTGACCAGGAGTTCCAGGATCCTGGCCAGCCTAGGAGGATTTTTCCGGTCAGAGGCCAGCTCTTCTCTGACTAAGTACTGGTGACATAACAAGAAACCAAAAACTTCCAGAGACTGCGGTTGCTCTGAGGAGCCCAAAACCACTGAGAAACAGCAGGGGTGAGGTAGTAAGAGGGTGGGGGTTAGCCTTGGGGGTCTGGTATCCGTGACAAATAGTATGTAGATACTGAAAATCCCTCACACTTCAGTAGATACTATTCAGAATCGGCAAGATGGCACTGCCAGTCACCAGCTGACTCAAGCTTTGGTGTAAATCCGTCTCTTCAACCACAATAACAATCTGGAAACCTCCTTAAAGGGACATTATAGTAAAAAAATGACATGCTCTAATTCACAGATTGTCAATTTCCTAACACATGGGCGCCACAAATCAGAATTTTGTTCCTTCCTATGGCTTTTTATATTTTTAAATCCCACTAGATTTTACTTTTTTTATATGTTAAAGAGACATTGTACAGTTTTGTTTATTTTTAAATAACATTGTGCTGTTTTCAGACTCCTAACCAAGCCCCAAACTTTTAGAAGTTTACTGTTGTCTACCTATTCTAGCTTGCTCCTGTTTGTGTAAAGGGTGTTTTCATGGGTGTCCCAGCCTAACCTTTTTCAATAGTGCTAAACTGGGAGCGTCTAAGTAAGTTTTTAAAAGGTTTTACACTGGATTTCTATATCAGTATCTGACTATCTGTGCATATTCTTCTTTATAGTAGTGTCTATCACATGCAGTTACATGAAAATTGGTGTATAAGGCAGCTTTCTTAAAATAAATAACGATAAATAAAATTAAGAAAAAGAACTTGATTTGGCTTGACAAGAAGGGGATTTACACTTTTGTTTTCTAAATCATTTTTCAGATAAATGTAATTTGATGCATTTTTATAATCACTAGTTTTATGTATTATTATAGTGATGTTATTGGTATAAATAATGCAGAAGCATACATAGATCTAGATCCTATGCGGCCGATTTATCAAATGTTGGATGTACATGATTCGCTGTAGCAAATCATGTCCGCCCGGCATCGCTAAATACAGACAGCATACGCTGTTGGCATTCATCATTGCACAAGCATTTCTGGTGAAATGCTTGTGCAATGCTGCCCCTGCACATTCACGGCCAATCGGCTGCTAGCAGGGGGTGTCAATCATCCCAATCGTATCTGATCTTAAGACCGCTGCTCCTTAACTCCTGTTTCCGACGAGCCAGAAGGCTCCATCCGCTACTTAATAAATCGGCCCCTGTGAATCCTCTTTGATACCCATAGTAGGTTCCAGGCAGCACCACAGCAGTAGCTACAGCTAAACTATAATTGCTGATATGACACAATACTAACAGTGTCCTATAAATGTTAAGTGTAGCAGCTTATATAGCTGCGACTAGCCTAAAGCTCCTTAACACAGTACACCAACGTTAAAGGGACATAAAACAATTACAAGATTTATCTGCAGACTTGCAGCAATTTAACATACTAGGTGACTGTGACAATGTTTTGAATGCATTAACAACTTGTTGGCTGCAAATGTTTTTCAATAGCCAAACTACACCCACCTCTTGTCAGACAAAACTATCATTTGTAACCATTCCTTACCTGAACACCTCTGCTAAGACCATTTAGGGACAGATATGGAACGGGGTGAGGCTTGTGAAGTATGGAGTGTGCACTTCTAATTCTCTGTATTGTAAAGCTCATAAGGACAGGAAAAGGGGTCAAAATAAATAAAGAAACTATATATTGCAAAGTTGTTTTACCTGGCTTAATTAAATGCTTCACATTCTCAAAGAGTTTTATGTCCTTGTATTATCAACCCTATTCTCAACAAGAT